>NC_066524.1:766611-809111 GCF_024679095.1 Eriocheir sinensis | reverse complement strand
TGTGCGCCGACTGCCCAGTCAATTTGAAACCGGGTACGCGGATTCATGGGGAGGCGGTGGCTGAGTCGACAGAGTGACGGCGCCGCGTTCAGGAGGACGCGAATTCAATCCCCGCCCGGTGCCACCAAGCTGGGATTTTTTAGCCGCCGCCGAGTGGCTTAAAACTACCCACATGCTGTCCAGAAGACCACCTATCAACCCGGACTCTAGATTCTAGGATTAAAGATGAGCTCCGGGAGGGCAGCATGAGCCAATTGAAGATGGCGCCACTATAAACACTCGCCTGCGCCAGAACAGGCTGGGTCGACCATCAGGCCCCACCGGGAAGAGGCCTACCGGCGCAATAGCCCGCGACGTAGAAAAAAAAAATAAGCGTGCTAACCCCTAGACCGACGAAGCGCTTTGAAAGTAAGGAAAGATCTAACATAAGAAATAACCGTCCTATCAGCTTACTCTTAGTTATATATCTTTCATATACGAATCACAAACAGCACAAAGGGGGGGAGGCGGTGACTGAGTGGTTAGAGTGCCGGTCCCGCATTCGCCGCGTCCTGGATGATGCCGCTTCGAATCCGCCGCTACCACCTGGGATCTTCCAGTCACCGCCGAGTGGCCTAAGACTACCCACATGCTGTCCTGAAGACCACCTATCAACCCTGACTCTAGAGGAACTGTTCAAGGGAAATAATAGGGGCTTCGTGGGGCAGTGGTTAGCACACTCAGCTCACAACCGAGCGATTCCCGGGCGGAGTGGAAAAAATTGGGCAGCTTTTCTGATACCCTACGCCCCTGTCCACCCAGCAGTGAATGAGTACCAGGTTTTAATCGGGGGTTGTGTCCCGTCTCCTGGGATCTGTTCCCTTCTCCTATAATTCCTTCCCCTTTTGTCTCTCGCCGGCATATGACCACAGATGTTGCGCCGACTAAACGAAACTTTCCAACTTTCAAAGGAAATAAAAAATGAGCTCCGGGGGTCAGCATGAACCAAGATCAGTTGTCGCTACTATGAGCACTTGCCTGCGTCCATGGGCTGGGGCCGACCACCAGACCCCTCAAGAAAGCCTACCGGCGCTATAGACCAAGATGTAAAAAAAAAATAATAATAATAATCAGACAAATCAAATTCCTACTGTCGCGGAGAAGCCTCAGGCCCTGCAGTGGGTTATCCACCAGGGATCACTCTAAGCAGCAGATAAGGCAAAGGAGAAATCTAATGTGCACATATAACCTTTGTGTGGCACTGGATAACCTCACCTACTTATTTCTCTGAATTCCACTTACAGGTGCAGTGGTTAGCGTGCTTAGCTATGAATCTGCGGACCCGGGTTCGTATCCCAGCCCGGACAAAACGAGTGCAACCCACCCAGCTGTTGGGGGCTTCTTGGTGCAGTGGTTAGCACACTCGGCTCACAACCGAGAGAGCCCGGGTTCGATTCCCGGGCGGAGTGGAAAAATTTGGGCGGCTTTTCCGATACCCTACGCACCTGTCCACCCAGCAGTGAATGGGTACCAGGTATTAATTTGGGGTTGTGTCCCGTCTCCTGGGGTCTGTTCCCTTCTCCTATAATTCCTTCCCCCTCCTGTCTCTCTCCGGCATATGACGACAGATGTTGCGCCGACTAAACGAAACTTTCCAACTTTTTCCACCCAGCTGTTCATCCTTCTTTTCGGGCTGATCGAGAAATGATTACCTGGGCACACCTGGTGAACATAAACTGTGGCAATACCAAGCTTCATACTGGCCCGTGTCCCCGGTAATGAGTTTTTCCTACCTAAGTCTATATATACCAAGTCAAGTCACTCTGCTTCAAAACTGCGACCGGTACGCGCAGGAGGCGGTTTTGGGGCGGAGCAGCGGGATGACGTCACTTGGAGCCCCCCCAAAAATACCCGCCAGTTCAGTGGTGACTAAAGTTGGGGCCGTATGTGCACTCTGGATGTGCATTCTCGCCTTCTTTCACAGCGCGTTCAGGCAAGCCACTGACGAAAAAATATGTCTTTTTATTGTGCGTGACTGTAATTTCAATGCCTACAAACGGCGGTGTGGGGTGCGAGGGAGGGCATGTTGAAGTGATTGATTTAAATTAGTCCGCCTTTCCTCGTTTTCTCTAAATCCCTGTTTCTACATTCTCTATAATTCTTTTATAGTTTGGCTCCAAGCAGTGTCACGCATAAACCACGCCTCGGCCGTGTCTCCTCCCACAAACCTGCGTATGACTTGACTTGGTGTATATATACTTAGCTTCCCACCACAGGCTCAAAGGAAGCGATGGAGTTGAGCACCGCAGCCACGCTCAGCTATAGTGGATGCACCCAGCTTTAACTTCACCTTTATATTGCACTAATGTAAATATATTTTTTCTCTCTATAGGGGAGTGATGACAAAGGCCACGAGGGACCGGATGGCAAAGCAGAAATGAGAGATCTGGTGAGTTTGAATAAAATTATAATGAATACGTAAGTACTCCGCAATACACACTGTCACAGGTTGGTATTATAAGACCATTTCGCTTCTTACATCAACTATTTCTAAAGGTCAAAGAGGGAGGCAATTGAGTTATAATGAGTGTTTCCTTAGGTTCACGGTACAGAAGAAGGGACAAGCTACCATCAGGTCAAAAAAACTACTCCTGGAAATGCTCAACCGTCCTAGGAAAGCCTTGTCAAATAGGTGAACTTAAGCGACAAAATGTTTAGTAATACGGCCCTCTAGGGGTCGTATTTTAAAACATTTCGTCGCCCAAGTTCACATATTTGACAAGGCTTTCGTAAGAGTTGTGGGCATTTCCAGGAGCAGTTTTATGATCCTGGTGGTAGTTTGACCCTTCCTCTGTACCATGATCCTGAAGAAACACTCATTAGAACCCAATTGATCCCCTCTTTGACCTTTAGAAATAGCTAATGTGAGAAGAGAAACTGTCTTATAATACCGTCCAAATAGTTTCATCACTCTTTTCTTCCTGTCAGCTATTCCGAATATTCTTTTATTCTTTCCTCCGTTGTTTTCATTAAGACACGAGACTTCATTGAAACCAATCCTAGTGTTGTAAACGGCCACCAAGTCTTTGAAGGAGACATGGTCGTGACGGAGAGCCAGTGGCGAGCGGTCAGGGAGAGGAAGGCCCTTGCAGACCTCTCTGCGCGCTGGCCTGAACCGGGCGGCTTCCCCACCGTGCCCTACTACCTCGACACTACCGATTGTATGTAAAAATTATGTTTCCATTCACAAGCAGACAAAGACGAGCGTACAGTATGGTCGGTATTACAAGGCACTTTCGCTTCTCACATCATCTATTTATAAAGCCCAAAGAGCGGGTCAGTCGGGTTCTAATGAGTGTTTATTGAAGTTCACGATACAGAAGAAGGGTCAAACTACCACCAGGGTCATAAAACTACTCCTGGAAATGCCCACAACTCCTACGAAAGCCTTGTCAAATATGTGTTCTTGGGAGGCGAAATGTCTTGTAATACGATCCTAAGAGTATTTGGCCTACTATCGAGATGTGTTAACATACTCAAAAGAACCTGAATTATAAATCTCGATTATATACGTTCAGTAACACGGCCAGTCTCTTTCTTTATACCACAAAAAAATGTATGTTTTCGGTTTTCACCTCGGACTCAGCCGCCACTGTGGCTGCCATAAATGCAGCGATTGCTCACTGGGAGCAAAGCACCTGCATCAGATTCCAGCTCACGTCCAACCTCGCTCAACGGCACGTCAGGTTTTTTGAAGGGTCTGGATGCTGGTCGTATGTCGGCATGCTGGCCCAGAATGGACAAGACATTTCCATTGGAAGTGGCTGCAAAGAAGTAAGTATACTATGGTAATATTATGTCGCAACACAATAAATGATATAGTTACCATACTGCACTCCCCAATACCGCTCACTCTACACTGGTTCTGCTCCCATGACATACTCTGTTCCCTCAACATTTAAAACTTATGCCACTTGGTTTAACTGTCTATCCATGCCTCTACTGATTCCTTGCATTAAACCTTCCCATGAAGTCTTCTCCTAGAAACCTTCCTCTATTAAGAAACCATACGAAAGTAAATGAAATTCAGGAGTCGCAGCTGTTTGCACAGAAGATGACCGCACCACAAAAACATTACCATTGATAACTAAATAATAATTAGTAATAATAAGAGATGAGATAATGATGAATAACAATAACAAAAATAATGGTAGTTATTATCATTATCAATATTGGCATTGATATCATTATAATTGTCTTTATTTTGATCATATTACATGCACTATATATATATATATATATATATATATATATATATATATATATATATATATATATATATATATAGATATATATATATATATATATATATATATATATATATATATATATATATATATGTGTGTGTGTGTGTGTAGTTATTTAGTTGGCAGAGGCTTGACAAAGTCTTAATAACATCGTTCTCCTCGACGCGGGTCAGCTCGGCATTGTCGCCCATGAGATCGGCCACGCCATTGGGTTCGTGCACGAGCAGAGTCGCCCCGACCGTGACGACTATGTGGTCATCAATTATGGCAACATCCAAACTGGCAAGGAACACAACTTCAATAAGTACAGCACGTCAGTGGTCAACACCTATGGCATACCATACGACTACTCATCCGACATGCACTACGGTTCTACAGTGAGGGACTTTGCATGAGTATGGTTTCCTTCTTATCATGATGACTATACGCTCCCTTATTGTAAAACGTCTCGTCGTCTTTGGGCCAGTTTTACAGTCAAATACAGCAAGTTTGTGAGCTCCCCTACCAAACGGGGGCTTCGTGGTGCAGTGGTTAGCACACTCGGCTCATAATCGAGAGAGCCCGGGTTCGATTCCTGGGCGGAGTGGAAAAATTTGGGCGGCTTTTCTGATACCCTACGCCCCTGTCCACCCAGCAGTGAATGGGTACCAGGTATTAATCGGGGGTTGTGTCCCGTCTCCTGGGGTCTGTTCCCTTCTCCTATAATTCCTTCCCCCTCCTGTCTCTATCCGGCATACGACCACAGATGTTGCGCCGACTAAACCAAACTTTCCTTTTCCCCAATTAAACACAAAATACGACGAAAATTCCTTGTAGCTCTAGTTGATATAAAAAGGTGGAGGGAATTTTAGGAAACTACACAGGAAATCTCTTTACTAGTATATCATGTAATGAGTAGAAATAGCGGATCATTGTAGTGGATATGGTTTAGTTTGGGCGATAACAATGACAGAGGGCCAGTCTCACAGTTCCCCATGATGGGTTAGTAAGCTCCCAAACCAATAGCAGAGCCTTCGAAATTTTCTTGTATAGCGTCTGGTGTTTATATTTAAGTTCACAAATTTCATGAAACTATACAGGAAGTTTTGTGTATTTAGTGTGGCATCGAAGACCTCCCCATTTTGGATTGTATGGGATTCTATAGTTTGGTTCGGGCTGTTACGAAGACACTGTGTTGGACTGTGAAATCGGCACAGAGTGTTGGACTGTCGAACTGGCCCTTAACTCCCCGCAGCAGACTCCCCCTTGACACATTTTTCAGGGCTTCACCAACAACGGCCAGATGACCATCGCCACCCTATATCCCTTGGCGCAGGAGCTCATCGGCCAGCGCACGGGACTCTCTCACAGGGATATACTATTGGCCAACACCATGTACGGCTATATCGGTGAGTATGATATATGAGTAATTAAGGGGCTACTATTACACTGGGCAAATTTTCCGTGGATCTTCAGTCAAACCACGATTTCCGCTGGCGTGGTTCTCATTTGTTTCTTGTTATTGCTGCAGCTGATGATGATGGTGAGTAATACCCTCGTCCTTCGGTGAAATCTACCGTAGCTTTGGAAGATCGTGGACATGCTATGCTGTGGTATACGGTCACTGTTCTTCCCTTAAGTTGTGGCTGCCATTAATATTACTATAATTTACAAAATGAAATGCTTAATCTTCCTATTGATAAGAAAAGGGGTGTTATATTGAACGTGTTGGAGTTCTAATTTCCACGTACAATTTTTTTTGTTCCAGGCAAAAAAACAAGAGAGTTAAGTGTAAGAGTGCTGAGTTGTAGTTTTCAATCTCCTTGGTAACAGAATAAATTTAATAGAATACAATATGAATTTGTGAAAAATGGTAGTTTCTGATTACTAAATACTTGATGGTCACTTAATGTTCGTTATTTTTCTATGGTATATTGTAAACACGGCCAATTGCTTTTCATCAGTTTTTAGTGCCCTGTTCTCTGCAGTAAAAGTATCTGAAAGAATAAATTTTAATTTGAAGTTTATATGTATGATACATCAGTCTTAACCACTTAAATGTGGTTATGCTTTACCATAATTTGATCATTACCTTCAAAGTCTTTTTATGACACACTTGCCATATTTTCTGTGTTACTGCTAAATACAATAACACAAATTGTCCCTAATGTTTGTCAGAGAGGCCTCAGAATTACCCTAAAAACTCCGCGCTTGTCTCGCTCCAACCACCCAGCATTTTGAGCTGGGCTAAGACACCATCGCTTCTCACATCAACTATTTCTAAAGGTCAAAGAGGGGATCAATCTGGTTTTCATAAGTGTTTTTTAAGGTTCATGGCACAGAAGAAGGGTCAAACTACCACCAGGGCCATAAAACTACCCCTGGAAAGGCCTACAGCTCCTACGAAAGACATGTCAAATATGTGAACTTGGGCGACGAAATGTTTTAAAATACGACCCTAAGCCCCAATGTTTCAAGGTCCTAAATACGCCCCTGGTCTCCAATCATTTACAGTCCACAGCAGTGTTGCCTCTCTGTTCCCAACCAATATTTTCATCCTGACTGCGAGGGGAGGAGGCACGCTATAAAAAAAATGTCTGTTCAGAGCATGAAGGCGGTTCATGGTGTGGCAGATTCCTGAATTCCCATGAGTGCGGCGGTGCCAGTTCGACCGCCAATTATCAGATTAGCACCGTCTCCCTACCTACCCACCCACAACCCACCTGTATATCTCTCTCTCTCCCTCTCGACCCGGGGGAGGGACCTAAGGAGACACCCCGACCACCACCTCCACCACCACCACCACCAAAACGTGGCACCATGGGAAAAAATCGTTGCCACATGTCAGAATTTATACAAATCGCTTTTATAATCCTAAACATCGACACTCATTGTTCTATGTAGCTTCCTTTACTATATACATAATATATAAAATATCACTTTCAACTAGCACATGAATGTGAAATAAGAGAGAGACGCATGTACGAAGGTTGATTTGGCAGCATGGCTAGAGGTAAACGACGATACCAGCTCCACCCTGAACCGACTTCATGCTCTGAACAGACTATAACTGCATGCCTCCTCCCCTCCGCGGCCTCACACGACTTTGAACTCTTGCTCACCCCTATCCTAGCCAAATCTCTTATGCAAGTGTTAACCAGCATTTTCATTCCTTCGTCCCTCTCTTTGATAATGTCTGGCACAGCCTTCCTTGGTCTGTATTTCCTCCTGTCTGTGACTTGAACTCCTTCCTATACTGAAGGGGGGCTTCGTGGTGCAGTGGTTAGCACACTCGGCTCACAACCGAGCCCGGGCTCGATTCCCGGGCGGAGTGGAAAAACTCGGGCGGCTTTTCCGATACTCTACGCCCCTGTCCACCCAGCAGTGAATGGGTACCAGGTATTAATCGGGTGTTGTGTCCCGTCTCTTGGGATCTGTTCCCTTCTATAATTCCTCCCCCTTCTGTCTCTCTCCTGCATATGACCACAGATGTTGCGCCGACTAAACGAAACTTTCCAACTTTCCTATACTGAAAAATGAGCACGTTTGCTTACTCGGACTTATTGTAGGAATTTATCTTTTCTACAAATAATGTTTATATCGCTCCTATTTTAACACTCGCCAGGCTTCAACCACCATTACTTTTTCGAACCGTTTCCATCGGCGAAGTATCCATGCACTTACCATGCACTTTGAATTACATGATGAAAAAATCCCATCGCGATAGGTAACAAACATGAATGCATATGGTAAGGTATTAGTATTAAATAATTTGACCGTCAACACCAACTACAATGATCAACAATTTTCATTTTTTTAAAGATAAGTGGCTTGCTGCTTGCGGAGTGGACGCCGACCCCTGCCAGAACGGCGGGTTTTATGGAGAAGGCTGCGCTTGTGTGTGTCCCTCGGGCACCTCAGGGGCCAACTGTGAGACGGTGACGGGAGACTACTAAGGTGATTGGCCGCCCCTTTGCACACCTTGTCTCTGGAGCTCTCAGAATACTTGTTCTCTTTGTTCCTCTGTAGTGAGGAAGCACCTTACGATAGCTTGGCTCTTGGGATATAAGAGGATAACAGTTCAATCTTCAATTACAGTGTAGTCCAAGAATTCCTCATTAAATTATATCTATAGTTCAGCGAACCTTTTTGAAAACTTGGAATGATTCAGTGACTATATTATCGTTCTTTTTCTAGTGGATTATGCAAAATCAGGCTGTTTCGGCATAACTGTTGACACCAAACCTCGTCTTCCACAGACGAGTTGACGAATTCCTGCACTGAGAAAGTAACTCAGGAAGGCGCCCTCACCTCGCCGGGCTATCCAAGCAACTACCCAAAGAGTGAGTGAGAGATTTACATAGATTTACATAGAAAATCAGACCACACAGACCCCATGGTCCAGGCTAGGTGGCCTGTCCTTAAACCTAAGTGCTTCTACATTAATCAGATGGCTCCAAAACTTTGCATTTCATCTCTAGTTGATATTAAGTTGAAGGAAGTGACGGTCGAGCTTGTTTTTAAAGGAGTCAATCGTCTTACACTGGACCACTGAAGGCGAGAGCTTATTCCATTCTCGCACTACAACGTTGGTGGAGAAAAGAAGAGGATAGAGAGAGAGAGAGAGAGAGAGAGAGAGAGAGAGAGAGAGAGAGAGAGAGAGAGAGAGAGAGGTTTGTGTGTGTGTGTGTGTGTGTGTCTTGTACAGAAGCCAGACACAGTGTGTGTGAGCGGGCTCCCTTTGTGTGGTGTGTTCACCCTCTGTTCCGTTCTCCCTGCCCCGCCAGTCCAGTGCGTCAAGTGGATTGTAGCTCCCGCATGCCACGTGTCCAGAGTGACCTTCTCAGACTTTTACCTGTACGGAGAGAATCCCTACTGCGGATCGACTACAGAGACGTGCTGCTACTTTGATGGCCTGGAGATCAGAACCGACAACTTGTACGACGGTGAAGTGTGAGTATACAGAGACCCTGCTCGCTCTGCCATTTTTTTTTTTTTTACGTGTACGCCTGTAGTGCCGGTAGGCTCTCTTGAGGGGCCTGGATGGAAGTCGACCCCAGCTCGTCATGGCGCAGGCAGGTGTTTATAGTGGCGTCATCTTCTCTTGGCTCATGCTGTCCCCGGAACTCGTTCTTGATTCACTTGGACGGTTTCCTCTAGAGCATGTGGGTAGTTTTAAGCCACTCGGCGGTGACTGAAAAATCCGAGGTGGTAGCGTGGGGATTCGAACCCGTGTCGTCCATCACGCGGTGAATGTGGGCCCAGCACGTTACCACTCAGCCACCGCCTACCTGCCCCGTGACGGCGAGCAAGGCTGCCACTGTTACTGTTACAAGGCGTATTCACTTCTAATTATTACGTAACAAGTTTAGTTTGTGATATTCCTTTGTGCCACTAAACTTGCCCGATGGTGACCGTTTTTGGACCCTCCTTTTCTTCTATTTGTATCTTTATATTTTATTTTATTTGCATCAACGTGTATTAAAACAACTCTTTTATCACTCATTAATTACTCCATAAATGATCTCACCGTCTCGTATCCCTGGTAGCGTGATCCGGCTTAAGTTGTTATTGGAGACTGGTGTTCGGGGATAAACAAGGGAAAAAGAAAATATACATTTATTTAAAATTAAATGAAAGTAATTTCCTTACGCAATATTCTATGCTCAGACGATCATAACACTGGCATATTCAGCAATGGATACAACATATGACAAACGACATGCCTTAAACATAATACTACAATATGTGCCCAGTTGTTGCCAATAATAATAACACTCGTCATTCCACAAGCAGTGGTTTGTATCTCTCTGCTTACATCACAATCATTATGTACTCTCCTCACAATTCCTAATAACACATTCCTATAGTATAATCTACTACAATTCACGGAAACACCAAATTATACCACACCCAGTGGTTTTACCTTTGCTTTACATCGCAATAAAATAATCACAATCCTGTCCCACTCACAATCCTACTACACATCTCCTACATTATAATCTCCAGGACAATACAGTCGGTTTCCCTTAGATCCTCGAATTTCTACTCACGATTAAGATCACAACAGCCATTCTCAGCTGAGTGAGTAGAGCAGCTCTGCTTGAAGCGAGAGCAAGGCTCAGTCTGCTTATACCACCGACCTCTAGGTCACATTTTTCTTTGCTTGAGGCGGACCTACATCCTTGACACGCCTTAATTTTCTACATAACCAGTAGCCAATACTTCCTGTCAACAACCATTGGCTCGCTCATTATGTTGTATTGTTTACTTCTCCTGCTATTCGTGATTCACTCTTAAGACACTCCCACAGTGACTTCTCTGTTCAGTTATTCGCTTATAGCATGTCGTCACGACTGACGTCACATGCTCAGAGTCTTTTGAATGGTCATCCACACATTCTGACCACGCCTACTGGGTATCTGTTTTCTGTATCTGGGTCTGGGTATCTGTTTTCCGTTACCCTCCTCGTTACCCTCCTTGTTAGTGTTTGTCCTATCAGATGTTTACACTGTTGTATATCTGTTACCCTCCTTGTTAGTGTTTTTCCTATCAGATGTTCACACTGTTGTATATCTGTTAATCTTGTTAGTGTTTGTCCTGTCAGATGTTTAAACTGTTGTATATCTGTTACCCTCCTTGTTAGTGTTTGTCCTATCAGATGTTTACACTGTTGTATATCTGTTACCCTCCTTGCTAGTGTTTGTCCTGTCAGATGTTTACACTGTTGTATATCTGTTACCCTCCTTGTTAGTGTTTGCCCTATCAGATGTTTACACTGTTGTATATCTGTTACCCTCCTTGCTAGTGTTTGTCCTGTCAGATATTTACACTGTTGTATATCTGTTACCCTCCTTGTTAGTGTTTGTCCTGTCAGATGTTTACACTGTTGTATATCTGTTACCCTCCTTGCTAGTGTTTGTCCTGTCAGATGTTTACGCCTGTGTTGTTATGGTCATTCTTCTGTTTGTTCGTTTTCTGGGTCCCGACACCGTGACCACTCAAGCTCTTCCAATCCTCGGCAGGTATTGTGGCACGGACATCACTGCAGGCCAGACCTTCACTGGAACCGGTCAAGAGATGGTTTTATACTTCAGGGCGATAAGTAATAATATTCGCAGGGTATGGTCTGCGAATTGTGCCGCAACCGGGATGCACGTAAGTGACAAAAAAAAGAGGGATGGGAGAGTCTCAGGACCAGTGAAGAGTAGAATCACCCTTCTGCGTTGTACCTTCATCAGCCTGTGTTTATTCATAGATCGCAAATATTTTACGTCCTAACGATTCCTTTTTTTTTTTTTATTTCTTCAGAACCACCACTGCAGAAACCTCCACCACCACCACCACCATAGTAACAACAACCACCACTACAGAACCTACCACCACCACCACCACAGCAACAACCACCACTACAGAACCCACCACCACCACCACCACAGCAACAACCACCACTACAGAACCCACCACCACCACTACAGAACCCACCACAACCACAGCAACAACCACCACCACCACCACCAGCCCACCACCACCTAGATGTTTAATTCAGGCTGTCAACGGAGTGTTCTACTGGTCCTCCCCCGGCTTCGGCATCACCAACTACCCGAATAACTTTAACTGCGCAGTGCGAGGATTTTCGGTATGTGCCTTACTTTTCTGGCCGTGGTGGGCGAGGCAAGTAATAGCTCATTCCAGCGTCACAAGGCGTCCATGATATTACGAGAAATGATATTCTATACCAGAGGAGAAGAAAGCCGAGTTAGGGCCGCTTTCACAGTCACTTTGTTTGTTTTTATCGTTACCAATGGCAGAGATCGACGGTATAGTTTTCCACGTAAAACTATCCTATGAGGTAGTGGCGGCTGCAGAGGAAGCGAAAGGTGTTGAGAGTGGGTGGCAAGGTGCGGGTCTAGGCTAACCCCGCAGCCATCACTACCCCATCGGCCAGTTTTACGTGGAAATACTATAGCGCGATCGCCGCCATTGGTAACGATCAAAACAAACAAAGTGACTGTGAAAGCGGCCCTTAGTGCACTGCCTAAGATCATTGTTCTGTCTGCAATTCCTATTCGCTTGCGTTTCCATTTTATTGTTCAAATCAAGAATTACTGTTATAAAACGCCTTGACGCTGATCATATCTAAGTAGTCAGGGCATACACTATATATCTCTCGCATTTCCTGGAAGCTGAGAAGATGGCGCCATTATAAACACTTGTCTGCGCCATGACGGGATGGGGTCGACTACCATCCAGGCCCCTCAAGCAAGCCTACCGGCGCTATAGGCGTACACGTCAAAAAAAAATAATAAATAAATAAAAAGACTTTCAAATAAGAAAATGCATTTTACACACACACACACACACACACACACACACACACACACACACACACACACACACACACACACACAATCAAGAGGAGGGTATCAGGACACCTCTTCTCACGTAATTGACTGCTCTTTCGGCCACCTCTTCGGACTCTTTACAGGAGCAGCGAGTAGTGGGCTAATTTTATTTATTGTTTCCTTTTGTGTGTGCCCTTGTGCTGTCTCCTTTCCTGTAAACACACACACACACACACACACACACACACACACACACACACACACACACACACACACACACACACACACACAGCTAGTTATATATCCTCGAAACACGCCACTAACAATATGACTCACAAAGTGTCCACAATAATAATTCCACTCGACGTAGTAGTGGAGTGATAAAAGGTCCCACGTTATTTTTGTAGCAAACTCGCATACAGGCAAATGAGTCAGGGCTTATTGAAGTGTTCCTTTGCATGTTCAGACGAGATCCATGTTGAAGCTGAAACTGGAAACGTTCACGCTGAGAGCCAGGAGAAGGAGATGTGTGGATGGCGTCGAGTTAACATTCTTGTGCAATCGAACGACAACGTGAGTAGCGTGTGTGGTTTGTTGCTTGAGTGACTAAAGGTGTGAGTGTGTATGTTTAAGATGTACAGTAACAGGTAATGCCTTATACAGCGGAAAAGTTGGAAAGTTTCGTTTAGTCGGCGCAACATCTGTGGTCATATGACGGAGAGAGACAGGAGGGGGAAGGATTTATAGGAGAAGGCAACATCTGTATTCATATACCGGAGAGAGACAGGAGGGGGAAGGAGTTATAGGAAAAGGCAACATCTGTGGTCATATACCGGAGAGAGACAGGAGGGGGAAGGAATTATAAAAGGCAACATCTGTGGTCATATGCCGGAGGGAGACAGGAGGGGGAAGGAATTATAGGAGAAGGCAACATCTGTGGTCATATACAGGAGAGAGACAGAGGGGGAAGGAATATTAGGAGAAGGCAACATCTGTGGTCATATACCGGAGACAGACAGGAGGGGGAAGGAATTATAAAAGGCAACATCTGTGGTCATATGCCGGAGAGAGACAGGAAGGGGAAGGAGTTATAGAAGGGAACATCTGTGGTCATATGCTGGAGAGAGACAGGAGGGGGAAGGAATTATAGGAGAAGGGAACACCTGTGGTCATATGCCGGAGAGAGACAGGAGGGGGAAGGAATTATAGGAGAAGGGAACATCTGTGGTCATATGCCGGAGAGAGACAGGAGGGGGAAGGAATTATAGGAGAAGGGAACACCTGTGGTCATATGCCGGAGAGAGACAGGAGGGGGAAGGAATTATAGGAGAAGGGAACATCTGTGGTCATATGCCGGAGAGACACAGGGGGGGGAAGGGATATTAGGAGAAGGCAACATCTGTGGTCATACCGGAGACAGACAGGAGGGGGAAGGAATTATAAAAGGCAACATCTATGGTCATATACCGGAGAGAGACAGAGGGGGAAGGAGTTATAGAAGGGAACATCTGTGGTCATATGCCGGAGAGAGACAGGAGGGGGAAGGAGTTATAGGAGAAGGGAACATCTGTGGTCATATGCCGAAGAGAGACAGGAGGGGGAAGGAGTTATAGGAGAAGGGAACATCTGTGGTCATATGCCGGAGAGAGACAAGAGGGAGAAGGAGTTATAGGAGAAGGGAACATCTGTGGTCATATGCCGGAGAGAGACAGGAGGGGGAAGGAGTTATAGGAAAAGGGAACAGACCCAAGGAGACGGAACACAACCCCCGATTAATACCTGGTGCCCATTCACTGCTGGGTGGACAGGGGCGTAGGGTATCGGAAAAGCCTCCCAAATTTTTCCACTCCACCCGGGAATCGACCCCGGGCTCTCTCGATTGTGACCCGAGTGTGCTAACCACTGCACCACGAAGCCCCACTTATACAGCGGCAGGTAAGGGTAGGTGTTAAGGGATGGTCCGCTTGTTTAATGGGTAGTTGTTGCATTAGTGTGTTAATAGAATGATTGGGCGTTTTGTACCCCGACACGGAGAGTTATGGCGAGGTTTATAAATGGATGAAGGGCTTTAAAAAGGGAGACATTCATAAGGTTTTGTTGGTAAGAGAACCGGGTAGGACCCGAAGTAATAGGTTTAAACTGGATAAATTCAGATTCGACAGGGACATAGGCAAAAATTGGTTTACTAACAAGGTGGTGGATGAGTGGAATAGGCTTAGCAGTCATGTGGTGAGTGCCTATACAATTGTCACATTCAAATATAGATTAGATAGATTCATGGACATCGATATTAGGTGGGGTTAGATTCGCGGGAGCTTAGGTTCAAAGAAGCTGCCTTGTACAGGTCTACCGGCTCTTGCAGACTCCTACATTCTTATGTTCTTATGTTCTTATATTAAGGAGGAAGAGCGAAGTGGGTTTCCATACTTAATTCACATGTTTGGTTGGCAACGAGTAGATGGGAACGATGCCCAACGTTACCAGATTACCGTACGCATAACATTGTATTTTCCTGTTTCTGGCCCATAAATATTGCAAAAAAAAGAGCATCAATAATTACCGATTTTAACGATAATTATAAATGCATATCGTTATCTTTGTGGGTATGATAGTTTTTGGTCAGGAATCGGCAAAAACAATACGCCAAGTACGACAATCTGGTAACGTTGACGATGCCACTACAGACGACGCTGGTTAGGCGGTGGCTGAGTGGTAGCGTGGTGGGCCCACATTCACCGCGGGATGGACGACGAGAGTTCGAATCCCCACGCTACCACCTCGGATTTTTCAGTCACCGCCGAGTGGCTTAAAACTACCCACATGCTGTCATGAAGACCACCCATCAACCCGGACTCTAGAGGAAACCGTCCAAGTGAATCAAGAACGAGTTCCGGGGGCAGCATGAGCCAAGAGAAGATGGCGCCACTATAAGCACTTGCCTGCGCCATAACGGGCTGGGGCCGAACACCATCCAGGCCCCTCAAGCGAGCCTACCGGCGCTATAAGCGTAGACGTAAAAAAAAAAAAAAATCTATAACCTTGTTCTTAATTTAATCACCAGGTTGTGTGGATCTCGATCAGGGAGAGTTTTTACATCGCCGTCTTTCAATTTCAACGCGAGATTCTTCACCAACCCCAGGAGGACCTATCAGGGCTACAACATCTCCTTCACGCCTGCAACCACGAGTTGTCACCAGGTAAGGAACGTTGTGGACTTATCTGAACTTCTCCGGCAATACACAACTATGCTGCTTGCAAAGTTGTCACCAGGTAAAGGGACTATGAGCCGTATTTTAAAACATTTCGTCGCCCAAGTTCACATATTTGACAAGGCTTTCGTATGAGTTAGGGCATTTCCAGGAGTAGTCTTTTTTACCCTGGTGGTAGTTTGACCCTTCCCCAGTAGCATGAGCCTAAAGAACCACTCATTAGAACCCGACTGACACCTTCTTTGACCTTTAGAAAGAGTTGATGTGAGAAGTGAAACTGTCTTATAATACCACCCTATTACACTGGGCAAATTTTCCGTGGATCTTCAGTCAAACCACGATTTCCGCTGGCGTGGTTCTCATATTTCCGTGGTTTTCTGACGTGTACACGATCTTGTAACGGGCTTGTCGGGGGGCGTTTAAAGGGTGTTGATTAAGACTTCAGCTTCCTTAAGGCGAATTATATTCGTAGCCTTTATGTACAAGAAGCGACGGAGCGAGAGCGACTGTCGTTGTGTGTCAGTCGGACTCTCGTGAAGGAGTGGCGAGTTACAGGTTGGAAAATAATTGTTACAATTGGTCACGTATGTCAAGGTGACCTCCACGCACCATCGGAGTGCGAAGTATACAAAACTGAGACGGTAAACACTGACGGACGACATTCCTATAAGGTGGCGTGATCTATCTGTCGTGGGGTTTTCCATTGACAATTGTATGCCTAATTCGTGGTGATATTAAATAATAATAATACATTGATATCCTACTATAACACTGCTCGGTCACCTACCAGTGATCGCGACCTCGCGATATATAAAAATCTAAATAGCAGTCTAGGCACCATGAACATACATAGTGGGAGTTTGTCAAGCAGACTGCCTATGATACAATTACAATAAAACACTGGCTATGTAAGAACAGATGTGGAGTTATAATATAAATAGGGAGAGGGAAACCACAATGTGTGTGACATGAAACATAAGAAACCTCTCAAAATATAAATATAAGGACACATGTATAAGAAACCATCAACTGGCATAGTTACAGACAATGAAACGGTGATCTAGCTCCTAAAAAAAAATACAGTAGTGAAACACAGTACAGTGTTAAGTATAGGAGCAGCCAGGTTTCTGTCCCCTGACTTGTCTGAGAAAAGGAAAAACCACCTTGCCAGTGGCCTCCCGGCATCCAGTCGCCGTGTCTGCACAAGCAAATAATCGTGCAGGACAGAGTTTCTCCTAATAAGGTAGCACATGACGACGAGACTGACGAACATCAGAAACATTGGTACAAAAAATCCAGGGTACAGGTAGGGGAGATGCAAATAATCAGGCAGCGTTTCCTCCAGGGTTTCCGCAAACTCTGTTTTGTTCGCGAAAGACAATGAATTAAGGGAATTAGTCACATACGAGATGCTGGAGAAATGAATGTCATCGAGAGACCGTAGAGGAAACACTCGATGGGAAATATTGGCCGTGAAAACCAGACGAATCCGGGACGGGTACGTTGTTATGTTAGTGGAGCGGATATAGCATGCTTCCGCTATGGCATAGTGACCAGTAACCCGTTGATAAGTGGTACCCTCCGGGCAGATGACCGAAACATAGAATGACTGAGGGAAATAAAAATAATGCAGACCCTGAAAGTTCTTATGGAAAACAGGCGTTGGTGTTAGCTGCTTGTAACGGCACAGGGAAAGAGCGTCAGACGCGTTCACGCGGGCGAGGGCGATCTCGCATACCCCTCCCCGAACTGGAAGGAAGGCAAAGAGACGCAGAGCAATAGAATCGCCCGAAGACCGTCTCCTTGCAATACTGCAAGAGTGAGTAGCTACCCGTTGAATACAGAGCGAAATCCTTCGCGATTAGAATAAGAGACGGGGACGTGTCCAGGGCCAACACACTGTCCTTTGCTGAAAAAGGGAACGGGACAATTTCGTGTGCCTCAAACACGTCCGCCGTCTGAAATGGAACATGAATGATTATGGCATCAGGGGTGAGGCTGGACTCAATCAAGGGGTAAAAATATTGACTCATGTCCGGGGTGAATAAAGGCGTCAGGCTATAATTTTGATACCCGATCTGGACAGTCGTTCTCAAATCGTGTAGAGGGAACAAGGCAGGTGTGACTCTACCGTGCGCTGCATCAACCATGTTGCTAATAACCTGCTGATTAGCCGTTGCGACGGAGTTAATGACGTTTTCCAATACATGCAAGGCCTGATCTAGGAGGAGAAACTGATTCACCTGGTCGATCTGTTTGACAACTATGTTGATAACCTCTACCATCTTATTTGTCTGCTCTAGCAGTTCCTCAATGTTAGTATGCAATTGCGCAAGTTTTCTACAATTGGCGTTGATCCCCCTGCGATTTCTAGCAGCAAAGGAAAGTACATGAGCGTAGTGGTCCCGCAAATCGCGAACGTCCTCGTCGGTAGCCGTACCGAAAAGGAACTTTGAGGCGGACCCCACGATGTTGAGCAACCCCCTCTTTACCCGAGAGTGAACTGAGTGAAAACTACAATCCATGTTTACCTCATCACCTTTCCCCCGATAGAACAGAATCCTATCCTCCAGTAGTTGAAAAAGAGTCAGAGAGTTGGTACTAGAAGGTGCCTTTGATTCCCTAGTCTTGGTAGCCCGGATGGCGTCTGCCATGCCGAGTAGTTTTTCTGAGACTATCCTGATTGTGTCCGTGGTGTTGGTCAAGGAAGTATATGGATATTTTACGAGGAGCACATCTTCTATGAGGAAGACCTCTCCTATGTGTGCCGTGAGGGCACCAGGCTTCAGGTGGATGGGTGTTGTTGCAAGCAGGGAGCCGAGGGACAACAAGATGGTCAGAAAACGCAACATCATGATCTGAAAGTGGTGGGAATGAAGTATTTAAACCCGTGGTCTCAAGTTATAGCTATGGGTGTTGGGATTATCTTGTTGAACATTTGACTCTGAGGGGGAAGTACCAATATCAAGGTCCAAAGGTGAGGGAATTACTTTCAGACGATCACTGTGAACTTCTAGACTGACTCCACTATTCGACTCGAGAACCTCGAACCGATTTCCCCTGACATTCCGAACAACTTGGTAAGGACCCACAAATTTAGCCCCCAGTTTCGAACTCCTTTCCGCTTGCTTAATCATGACTGTCACCCTCTTTGAAATTCACCGGGACGGCCTGTTTGTGTTGTTTTGACATCATTTCAACCTTCGTAGCTTTTAACGTACACCTAACTTCTGAGTGTATCTTGGAAAACATATGCATCTGCTGTTGTGCGTACCTATCAATGTTGTAGAGAGGTTGTTGTGGGGTTGTAAGGAAGTCGTACGGAAGACGTTTCTCCACCCCATATAAGATGTAGTAGGGAGACTTCCCCGTAGAGTCGTTTACCGACGTATTTATGGAAGCGGCTATATGCGATAGCCAATCCTCCCAGTTATCGTGGAGATCGTTCACGATAGGCCTGAGGACCTGTAAAATTTTCCTATTAGCCCTCTCCGCCAACCCATTAGCAGCCGGGTGGTAAGCGGTGATGAAGGATTGCGTGATGTTAAACTGAGCGCATATTTCGCTCAATACTGAGTTCCTAAACTCGGTGCCATTGTCACTCAAGAGAATTCGAGGAGACGAATGTGGACACAACACGTGAGTCACGAGGGCATGGGCCACGCGTGTGGCTGTCTTGTCCTTGAGAGGCGCTAGAACTAGAAACCTAGAGAACTGGTCGACGCACACCAATAAGTAGCGCGAGCCATGTTGGCTCTGGGGGAGCTGTAGTAAGTCTATATTAACAACATCCCATGGCGCCTCTGGTACTGGGTATTGCAACATAGGTGCTGGCCCTTTGACGGACCCCTTGTGCTTAGCACAAATGACGCAATGTGCGACATGTTTTTCTACATCAACCCGTAATGTGGGCCAGTAGAATTTTCGTCTGGTGACAGATAGCGTCTTGTCTCTTCCTGGGTGACCCGCAATGGGTGTGTTATGGACCAGCTTAAGCGTCACGGGGACGTATATGTCTGGGATGACCAGTTGGTCTATAGGTACCGGTTTGGTTGGCCATGACCTACAAAGGAGGTTGTCCTCTGATAGGAAGAATTGTGAAAAGGGAACTGGCAATTCAGGAAGGTTTGATTCGTCTCCCGACTCGAGGGCGTAAATTAACCTCTTCCACACAGGGTGGTCACGCTGAGCAGTGTGTAGCTCAGGTGAAGTGAAGTTGTGGATGACCTCTGGGGTGGTAATCGCGCCTATCGGAACATTCCGAGATAAGGCATCTGCGACCACATTTGTTTTCCCGGTGATGTATTTTATCTCCGGATTGTATGCTTGGATCGTTAAGAACCATCTTGCCAGACGACCGTGTAGGTTTTTTCCCTTGAAAAGATCAGTTATGGCCGCGTGGTCCGTAAACACCACAATTTTGTACCCCATCACAATGTCACGAAAATGCTTCAGAGCCCACACAATGGCAAGAGCCTCTAGGTGGGTAACAGAATAGTTCTTTTCCGGAGCTGTAAGTACTCGACTGGCGAACGCTATCACATGCTTTTTGCCGGACATATCTGTTTGCATCAGCGCGGCTCCTACTCCACTAGCCGAAGCGTCGGTACAAAGCTGAAAGGGGTCCTTGAAATCCGGAAAGACAAGGACCGGAGCCCGTGTAAGCGCTTTCTTTAAATCCTCAAAACTCGTTTGTTGAGCCGGGAGCCACTGAAATGGTACGTCTTTAAAAGATGGGTTAGGGGACTCGCGCGAGCTGCGAAGTCCTTAATGAAAGGCCTGTAATAACCTGCGACACCCAAGAAAGACCGTACCTTGTCCGCAGACGTTGGTTGAGGGAACTCGGCAATAGCCTTTATTTTGTCGTCCACTGTGTGGATGCCGAATTCGTCCACGACATGCCCCAAGAACTTGATCCGAGGCTTTAAAAATTCACATTTGGTGATTTTGAGCTTTAATCCGACTTCTTGA
The DNA here is from genome assembly GCF_024679095.1 of Eriocheir sinensis. Lineage (NCBI taxonomy): Eukaryota > Metazoa > Arthropoda > Malacostraca > Decapoda > Varunidae > Eriocheir > Eriocheir sinensis. The sequence continues at coordinate 788,321 of NC_066524.1, read as the reverse complement.
AGTCTGTGTAGGACTGCTTTTAGTGTTTCCATGTGTGCATGCACGTCTTTACTTGCTATGATGATGTCGTCTAAATACACAAAGACAGAGTTGCCCAGCAAGTCACCAAAAATACTGTTCATTGTCCTTTGGAAGGTCAAGGGAGCTCCTTTGAGCCCGAACGGCATCCTCGTCCACTCATAGTGGCCATGAGGCGTGCTGAAAGCCGTTATTTCACGTGACTCGGGGGCCATGGGCAGTTGCCAGTAGCCACTGACCAGATCAAGACTCGTAAAGACTTTATTTCCTCTACCGAGACACATCAGAAGATCTCGAAGAACGGGAAGCGGAAAATGATCATCCACGGTCACGGTGTTCACACGCCGGAAATCAATCACAGGACGATAAGAGCCGTCTTTCTTTGGAACCAGAAACAAGGGTGAATTCCACGGGGAATTCGATTCTTTGATGACACCTTGTTCTAACATTTCAGAGATAAGTTGTTGCACCACCTCCCTCTGACTGTGGGGGAGCTTGTACGCATTGATATATACAGGATTTGTATTGGGTTTTAACTTAATGTGGTGTTCAGCACACTGCGTAACTCCAAGCGGCTCACCTGGTAGAGCAAGCGCCCCCCGATAATGTTCCAGAAGCTGGACTAAGGTTGGCTTAATTTCGGAATAGTGTGCAACTTTTAGGAATGCCTCTAAATTAGCTGTGTCTTGTTCGGGAGAAGCCTGACACGCCGAGGTTATGCCTGAGACTTGGGCTGAAGGGTATTCAGCTGGTTCCGGGGCGACATTTCTCCCATACACTAGACACTGACATAATCGAACACCGTGTTTTAAGGATACAGGGGATCCAGACGTGTTTATTACCAATGCCTCTGCAAAACCTCCCTCCTTGACTGTTGCAAGAGTTACCTCCACCGTCACGCGGTGTACGTGAGAACTCCGTCGATACACATCACTGCCCGCCGGAGGGCGTTAGGCAAACGGATTTTAACAAGTTTTGCAGCACGATCCGGAACTATATGAGGACCTTCTACGACTGCCGTTACTGTCCGCCACAAGTCTGCAATGGTTTCGTGTGGTTTGACCGTAAGAGGTGACACTTGGGCGGTGGCAGTCCCTGAGTCTGTGGTGGGTTGGTCATTATCCACCTCTGAGGGTGAGATTACAGTTGACAGAGGCGATGAATTGACCATCCCCTGTATGCGTCGGCCTTGATACACGATCGCGTTGTTTTCAGGGTTTATGGTTATGTGCAGGTCTTTCATGGCGTTTAATCGGCGTTTTAAGCCTCGAGCACACCAGCTATAAGCAACTCTACAGGCGTCCAGCCTACAAGCCTCGAGCACACCAGCTACAAGCAACTCTACAGGCGTCCAGCCTACAAGCCTCGAGCACACCAGCTACAAGCAACTCTACAGGCGTCCAGCCTACAAGCCTCGAGCACACCAGCTACAAGCAACTCTACAGGCGTCCAGCCTACAAGCCTCGAGCACACCAGCTACAAGCAACTCTACAGGCGTCCAGCCTACAAGCCTCGAGCACACCAGCTACAAGCAACTCTACAGGCGTCCAGCCTACAAGCCTCGAGCACACCAGCTACAAGCCTACAGGCTCTACAGCCTCCAAGCCTCGAGCACACCAGCTACAAGCAATTCTACAGGCGTCCAGCCTACAAGCCTCGAGCACACCAGCTTCAGGCAACTCTACAGGCGTCAAGCCTACAAGCCCCGAGCACACCCACAGGCCTACGCAGCCGATAGCGAGGGCCATAATCTACAAGCCGCTCCCCTGCTTCAAGCCAGCACTGCTACGAGCCCTGCAAGCCACTCCACGATACGGCAGAAGTATTCACACCGGCACCGAAGAGGCACGCCTCGCTGACCTTGGGACACCCCGCATGCCCCTCGCTCCACAGCTGGCGGCACCACCGCCGCTGCCGGGAGCATCGCCCCAAACCTCTTCCGGCAAACAGTCAGCAAGGGTACCCGCGGCCATCTCCCGGTGACGGCAAGCTGTTCCCACTACCGTTTCTTGCAAGGCGTCTTCTCAATAGGTTACACACCCAAGTCGTCTTATCTGCCACAGCCGCCCATCTCTTACTATAACTAGGACGACGCGGCCATCATACGTCTGGCGGCAGTGTACCGGCTCCCAGCCGCCGCAACCGCGGCCGCTCCAATTGCTGGGTCAGCAGTTTTTCTACCTCCATTGCGAGTCCTCCGATGTCAGCCCATTCCTCACCTCTCACAGCCGCTGTGGCCGCGGCAAAGGTTTCCTGACGCGCCTACAACGACTGCACGTAACCCAGGGCATCACAAGCCGTCGCCCTCTCCACTACATCAGCTGACTAATCTTGGTATTTGTGGATATTCCCTTCTTGTCCAAATATGCCGACTCGGCTTATTTTCATTATTGTCCGTGCAGGGGCACGATTTTTTTTATTTCTGTGTTCCTAACGCTGTTAATCAGTCATAATTGTGGGAGTAACGTTCATTCGCATACGATATTGATTCTTTCTTATTGTTTGCTAGCGAGTCTATTGAGTATAGTGTGATTTCCCTGATCAAAGTTAATCTTCATCAGTGTGCCCTGCCTCCGTTTTCTTTTCACCGCTCGAGAGAAAACGTGAGCATCAATGGTATACTCACTTAACATACCACTTGTTTATATAGTTATTCTTTCTATATATACCCATATCATTAGGGCATTCCATTATAACCTTAACTTCTATTACGTCTAAACAGGCACCTTGCTAGCCATTCTTTCTTGCCTTTTTAGGTTTTCAACGCAAATTATTCATTCATACACGTTCCGTTTATTGGTTCATATTTACAGCTATCAACATATGCTCCTATTTTGTAAATGATTTACACCATAGTATGACCAAAGACACTCGCTAAACTCGGCGACACCTTTCAACAGTTGGCTCGTCCTTCAAGTGAAGAGGGACTGGAACACGATACCACAACCGGTGAATTTCCTAAGGTAATCTTATGTTCAGGCACTCATTATTTATCAATTACAGGCCGCAGACTTCGTTCACCCCCGGGTTCGTCTGCATACTTACAACCCACTCAAGGTTCAAGGACACCCTCACCGGCATCCCCTCGCACCGGCCGCAGTATTACAGGCTCAATGTAAGGTCTCTCTCACCTGTAGTTTTTGCAACCAATCAGGACATTCTGAACATTCTTGTTTCGCGAAACGTAGGGAGTCAACACATTCAAGACAGGGCTCAGATAGGAGGTCAGGAGCTTACAGGGGCGGGCATCATTCATCACACAGGAACCCTAGGCCAAACCATCAGCGGAAGGCTGCCTTTTGCCATATCCACGGGAATTGTTTTCATGATTCAGACAGTTGTTCTGCAATACAAAAGGCCAAGGAGGAACAGAAGTACAAGTCCTCAGCGGACAGTAAACCACACCTCTTCTCAGAATAAAAGACATGACTTCGTGACAGCCCCGAGGCGTACATCCAAGTGTCCCTTAAGGAAAATACTAATTGGGAGCAACTTGACTCCGTCATTGCCGCCTTGGGACGGACAAGCATAATTGCCCTCCCTTGCAAGGTGGGCAAAATTTCACTCACCTTAGCGGTTGACACAGGTGCCACAGTCAATGTCATATCCGACTCCGCTTACAGGTCACTGACACGACAAGCGAGTGGGGAAAATTGGCCGCTCCAAGAGAACGACCTGAATGTGGTAGGCGTGACGGGCACCACTTTGGGAATCCTTGGGCGAGTACCACTAACAGTCAGCTTACATGAAAAAGTATGTCCCTTTCGAGATTTCTTTTATGTCTCTAGCAGATTTGCTTTACCTGTGGATGGGATCTTAGGATTAAACGCCCCCCGACAAGCCCGTTACAATCTTCCAAAGCTACGGAAGATTTCACCGAAGGAAAACGGTATTACTCACCATCATCACCAGCAATAACACGAAACAAATAAGAACCACGCCAGCGGAAATCGTGGTTTGACTGAAGATCCACGGAAAATTTGCCCAGTGTAATAGTAACCCCTTAAGGAACATTGTGGATTTATCTGAGTTTCGCTACTTCGGCAATATATAACTGTGCTGCTTGCTAAATTGAGATTCTCGCCAGATGGACATACTGACAGTAGATGTATAATATTATCCATTGTATATATTTTTTTGTGTTTAATAATAGTAAGATAAATTATGGAACATAGTTTGTATTTGAATTCGACCCATCGTACAAGCACATACGAGAGCTGCTTATAATCCCTGCTCGATGCACCATCAAGCCTGGTATCATAATCACAATGGTATCCATCCACAGATAATCACGGCAGCTGTTGGTCAGACTGGCAAAATAACTTCCCCTCCAGCAGAAAAATACTGCGAATACCGAATCCAGGTAAAAACTGATGTAACACAAGAAAGGTATTAGTGTGTGTCTCTCTCCACAACACTGCCACTCCTGCGGGGGTGTCGACAAGAGATTTGTTTGGTCATGTCTTCTATTTTCATCAAACCTTATCCCGTCCGCTGCGATTGGCACAAATTTGGCCTTCACTGGTAGCCTGGTAAAAACACACTCCCAGGTCTTTCTCTGCCTCTGTGGTGGATAGTGGAGTGTTTCCCATGTGGTATTGGTGTGCTGGATATCCCTTCACTGGTAGCCTGGTAACATATAGTCCCAGGTCGTTCTCTGCCTCTGTGGTGGATAATGGAGTGTTTCCCATGTGGTATTGGTATGCTGGATATCCCTTCACTGGTAGCCTGGTAACATATAGTCCCAGGTCTTTCTCTGCCTCTGTGGTGGATAGTGGAGTGTTTCCCATGTGGTATTGGTGTGCTGGATATCCCTTCACTGGTAGCCTGGTAACATATAGTCCCAGGTCTTTCTCTGCCTCTGTGTTGGATAGTGGAGTGTTTCCCATGTGGCATTGGTGTGCTGGATATCCCTTCACTGGTAGCCTGGTAACATACACTCCCAGGTCCTTCTCTGCCTCTGTGGTGGATAGTGGAGTGTTTCCCATGTGGTATTGGTGTGCTGGATATCCCTTCACTGGTAGCCTGGTAACATATAGTCCCAGGTCTTTATCTGCCTCTGTGGTGGATAGTGGAGTGTTTCCCATGTGGCATTGGTGTGCTGGATATCCCTTCACTGGTAGCCTGGTAACATACACTCCCAGGTCTTTCTCTGCCTCTGTGTTGGATAGTGGAGTGTTTCCCATGTGGTATTGGTGTGCTGGATGTCCCTTCACTGGTAGCCTGGTTACATACACTCCCAGGTCTTTCGCTGCCTCTGTGGTGGATAGTGGAGTGTTTCCCATGTGGTATTGGTGTGCTGAATATCCCCTCCCAAGATGCAGGACCTTACATTTTTCTTCATTGAATTGTAGCAGCCAGTTTTTGTTCCATTCCTGTAGCTTGGTGAGGTCTTCTGGTAGGAAATCCGCATTCAAGGGGTTAAAACAATCACCACCAACTCCACAAAAGGTTACATTAAACTTGAGTCATAGACTTCACAATCTCTTGACGGGAAACGGGGCGCGGGGCCGATTCGCAGGGGGCCGATTTTCAAAAATTTAAAATTTAAATATTTTCAAAACCAAAGCAGCTAGCGACCTGAAACTAAAACAGGCACCTCCCTTAGGCATATATGAGTCTCCATGAGCAGCGGTATCAAAAAATTCAAAGTCGTTCCCTAATAAAATCCCGATTAATTGTTTTTTATATAAGCATAACAAAACTTAAAAAGGCTATAAAATCCTCAGATTTTACGCTAGATGCACAAACATCACCAAATGCAGAGATAATCACTTATATTTTCAGAATCAATAGCAATATTTAGCATATCTTATAAGTTTTTGCCCGAAATAGCTACTTATTTTTTTTTTATTTAGTGCAATTTTTACGTAAGTTTTTAACATCTAATAAATCACTTAATTTTCACATTAGAAACTTAATACTTGAGGAAAGCATGCAGAAACATCTTAATTTTACTCAACAAAAGCAAAATATTCATTTTTCTATATACAATCACAACTTATTTTGGTTGAATTCCGATGTCACTATTGCCGCAGCACGTCTTGCCGGCTATCTGGCCCTCGTCCCTGAACAATCACTTTAGCCTTTTGGCCTATGACTTGTGGGCCCCGGTCAGTTTCCTGGACTTGTACACGTCCCTGTTCCTCGCCGTCTCCTTCCTGCCCTCCTCGATACTGCTCCTCTTCCTGCCGGTCGGCTGTTTCAAGGCCTTGTTCTTCCTCGCTTCTGAGGTCACGTCCTTGGAGAAATTAGCACCGAAACAGTTGAAGAGGGACCTGCTGATGTGCGGCAAGATGGTGTTGGCCAGGTTGTGCCCCCTCCTGGCACCTGTACCACTGCAAGGTCGGGTCTTATGCCGCCAGGAACTCCAGGAGGTGCCTGAACCCGTCCCTGTGGCGCATGGCAAGGGAGAGGAACCTCAACCTGCGCTCCTTCTTGTCCTCCCTGCACATCAGGGAGTCCCACAGCGACATCCCGAAGGACGCCATGTGGGCCATTGGGAGAGATGGCCGCTTCAGGACCGCCCGGCCCGTCTCCAGCTCTCCCCTGTCGACCAGCTCGACCAGGGCGTCGAACATCACAGAGGGCGGGTCGCCCCTCTCGAGCTCCACGGTAATCTTCATCTCCTCCTTCTGGGCAAGCTCCTGCTTGCAGCACTCGGCCACAGAGGAGTTGGCCTGGACCTTCCTGGCCAGGTAGCCGGCGTAGTTGCCGATCGCGGCGAGGAGCAACTCGTCCGTCGGCGGGTCCGGCTGGTCGTCGGCCAGCTCCCTGGCAAGCTGGGCCAAGATCACCTCGTCGTCCTCCTTCTCCTCTGCCTTGGCCCGGTCCAGGTCGGCCTGCACGTCCCCGGGGAAGAACCCGACGAGCTTGAGCAAATGCAGGCGACGCGGGAACTGAGCTGAGTTCCCATGTAGGCACTAACTAAACGTACATTTCTTGTTTCCTAATACGTAAAACTGTGGACGTCACTATCCTACAGTTATCATTCATTTTACGTAAAGATTTCAACCTAAAGTTACGCAAATTTGCCATTTTTTACACAACGTTTTCAAAGTGCACGCATGGTGCTATTTTATATAAGTTACCTTGAATCCTCGACCAAATCACTCTGGAGACACTCCTGCCTGCTTGTATGCACTAAAACTTGAAGATTTCGTCCTGTTTCCACTTAAATTCGGAGTAAGAACGCAGAGTGTGTTTGAGTTGTCGCAGTGAAAGTCGCCATAACAATCGGCCCCTTACGCGAAGCCAGCGCGCCAAGACTGAAGAGATTTCCCGTCAACTAGTTGTGAAGTCTATGCTTGAGTCCTCCACACGTACTATGTGCTTGCTTCCTCCAACACTCCAGTGATTTATAACATTATCACTTGCTCATCCCCCCTTCAAACACCCATTTTTCTTCGAGCAGGTCGCCAGTGAAACATCAGAGGCCCGTTCCATATCTGCCTCTAAGCTAACGCAACTCTTTTTTTTTTTTTTTGTCCAAAGGCTCCTTCTGGAAGTCGCGTGCAGGTCGACGAAGTTACATCTAGGATTCGAGGGACAAGGAACTGTGCAATTGACTGGCTTCTGCTGAACGGGAGGAGTGAGAGGATGTACCCGCCAGACACCGGCTTAATTATCTGCGGCAAGAGGGTAGTGTCTTCACCTCTGACATCCGAGACCAATGAGATGTACGCAGCTTATCAAGGCACCAGGAGGAGAAGCCGCGGTGTCACTATCAAGTATACCGTCATCTAAGTCAAACGTTCCTTGATTTTCTCGCTCACTCCGTGGACGATGCAATCACTACTCCAATGTATCTGTACGGGCACGAATTCATTATTACACCTGCAACCCTTTCAGTTTGCCTCTTGCCCACGATGTGTCTTTGTTTAAAATCATATCACTGGTAAGCCAAGTCAGCTGATGTAACTTAAACGAGGAACAGATATAGTAGCATCCTTATAGTGTTCTACAATAACCGCCCCAAGAAAATAAATATATGCAGCAGCTTCATGTATCAGTCCGCCCCCCACTCTCTCTCTCTCTCTCTCTCTCTCTCTCTCTCTCTCTCTCTCTCTCTCTCTCTCTCTCTCTCTCTCTCTCTCTCTCTCTCTCTCTCTCTCCGTGTCATTGCAGACATGCTAGTGTTATGCACAGAAATTTACTGATCACGTGAGTGCCGGCTACGTCGTTTTTTTCCGTATTGGCTGCAAAGTTTGTTGTTATAGCAAGGGAGGAAGCTTAAGAAAAAAAAGCCCGCTAGAACCTGCTCGAATGACAACAACAACAACAACAACAACAACAACAACAATAACAACAACAATAACGCTACAACCAGAAGACGAACATGAACAAAAAATAAAGAAGAAAAAGAGGAAATGGAAGACAAAGAACAAAAAAAAAAATCGAAACAAAAGCAAAAAAACTAGAAACAAACAACAACAAAAAAAGAACAAGAACCATCTATATGGTGGAGAAGATGAAGAACAACAAGAAAGGTAAATGAAGGATACGAAGAACAACGGATAAAGAAGAACAAAAAACAAGAACGGAGAAAGAAGATAAGGATAACAACAACTTGAGATTCAGAGGGAAAATAACGAGAGGCCAGGAGAGAGGTCAACTTCGAAAGGAGAGATGTCTCGATACTCTCCTCTTCAAAGAGCTAAAGTTGTAGGCAGGAGGAAATACAGGCGAGGGAAGGCTGTTCCAGAGATTACCAGCGGAAGAGATGAAAAAACAAAGATGGGAATTTGACAGACTAGGGACGAGGAGATAGGAGAAGACAGACTGGGTACAGATTACAAGAGGAGTCAGACAGGGGTGTGTCCTGTCGCCAGACTTCTTTTCTCTATACGATCAACGAGTGATAGAAGAATTGGAAGATATGGATTGAATTTTAATTGGAGGTAGAAATGTTAACAATATAAAGTATGAAGACGACACTACTTTTGGCTGACTCAGAGGAGAAACTACAAGCACTGGTGAACAGGATACAGGAGAGTTGTGAGAGAAAAAGGCTAAAAATCAATGCCAGTAAAACAGTGGTTATGGTGGTTACAAAGAAAAAGCAAATTTCGAGTGGGGATACGGATTGGTGAAAGGCTTATTGAGCAAGTATAAAAATTTAATTACCTTGGGAGCATGACTAGTGAAGACGGAGGAAGTGAGAAGGAAATAGGCAGGAGAATATGTATAGCAAAGACGGCATTCGGAAATATGAGGAAACTGCTGAATGATTTGAGTATGAATATGGAAATGCGATTGAGATTATTAAAATGTTTTGTGTGGTCAACTTTACTATATGGTTGCGAAACATGGACAATTATAGCAAATACAAAGAAAAAGATAGACGCGGCGGAAATGTGTTTTTAAGGAGAATGTTGAGAGTTCCCTGGACAGACAGTGTGACAAACCAAGAAGTTCTGCGAAGAGCAGCAGTAGATAGGCAATTAATGAAAAGTATAAGAAGGCGACAACTAAAGTTTCTGGGTCATGTGCTAAGAAGGAGAGGACTAGAAAGTGACTGCTTGCTTGGAAGAGTGGAAGGAAGAGGAGCAAGAGGACGTCAAAGAATTAAATTTATGGATAGCCTGCTACAAGACATGGATGGAAGACACAGTGTGGCAGAAGTTATGAGAATGGCTGATGATAGGGAGAGATGGAGGTCCGTGATCGCCGACGTCACAAGACTGGCACTTCGGTAAAGGTAAAGGACGCACCGTAAGCCTTCTAAGCAGTGGCGTACCGAGTGGGGGGGGCATGCCCCCCCCCCCCCTTTTGCAAAGAAAAATAATAATGAATAAATACATGTTACGGGAAAATAATAGGAATATGTATATTAGTATTACGATTACGAATGTGTGTGTGTGTGTGTGTGTGTGTGTGTGTGTGTGGAGTTGAGAGCTCAGTGGCACCGAGTGACCGAGTTATTTCCCCTTTGGTTTGGTTTTGAGTTAATGGTAGGATATAAGGTTTGCTCTGAGTGAAAAAAAGAGTAAGGCGTTAAATGATGGGCTCATAAAATTGTGTGTAGAGTGCGATGTCAAGCTGTCAATTGGCGGACGGGTGTTTGTAGCGGGAGACAGGAAGAAGAGGAATGCGAGATTGGGATGGCTCTGGCAGAGAGAGAGAGAGAGAGAGAGAGAGAGAGAGAGAGAGAGAGCACGAAAGTCGTAAGTGTGCCTTCTCTCCTTCTTCCCTCTCAAATTTACTTGATTTTAGGTGTAAGGTGCAGTCAAAGTGATTGGAGGACTATATAATTATACTGTAGAGGCACCAAGTGAACTTATCTGGTGACAGTGGGGAGTATGTAATGTGCTTCTGTATTATGACGGGGAGAGTGGCAGGCGACGCGAGAAGCGTATGGGACCTGTAAGGTCATCCTTTGCCGCTATATTACCACCATTAATGACCGTTTTGTGCTTGACAGTGGACAGTGTAGAGTGGCTGAGTGACTATTGTATGTTCAGCACCTGAACAATGGAGCTGCTGAGTTGAATAAGAGCAGGTGATCTATTTTGAGAAACATTCATTGACGACGTAGGCTCACATAGCCTATTCATGTTATCCGTATAATATTTTCTGACCACAAATTTCAAATTTCTGAAAATTATGATTGATAGATTTCATTTTCTGTTTATGTAGTACTTTTTTACTATAGCGTGTGTCATTCCTTGAATTCCCGCAGGCTTGGGATTTGTGCCTTTCCATTCTTTACATATTTCCTCCTTGGTCACAAAACGCTTCACGTACGTACTCTATCTGGTGTAGGAAAGTCACCACTGACTCGGCTGATGCCCCGGATAGTTCAGTTAATCAGGTAGGTAAATAATGAAATAATGATTAAGAATAATTACTGCAGAACACGTTAGGTGAAGAATCAGCAGCCAAGCATAATCTAAAGGAATAAGTGACCCAGGTTTTCTCATGAGTTTGGAAGTGCTCACCTCAGTTCTAAGTGTCACTAAGCCCTTGCCAGAAAAGCTGCAGGGGTCACAACAAGAACTGATAATGCTCTTGGAAGTGTACAGAGCTGCATAGATGCATTTCAGTCCCATCGTGATGGAAATAAGTTCAACCAACTTTTTGCCCAAGCTGAATAAAGGTACGGAAGCCAGAAGCCTTGAGCAATCAGTGGTCATCAGAAACATAATTAAGGCTAACCCTCCAACAGCAAATGGCATGCTCCTCCCTTATCCTTTGTTGTTTTACTTGCAACAATAAACTATCAATCAATCATCAATCATAGGAGTACTATCGAAGAGCTAATTTTCTCCCATTTTCGGACACTGCTATAGCACAACTCAGGGAAAGGTTTGCATCTGAATACATTAGGAGTTTTTTTTGGAAAATCTAAGTATCGTTAGTTTTGTGGGTGGGACATTTTTTAGCCTGAAATCGGGAAAAATAAGCAGCTGAATACGACACTTTGGCAATGTTGCGAGTAGCGTTGGCATATTGTCGTACTCAGAACATCGCATTTTCCTGTTTCTGACCCATAACAATTGCAGATAAGCATCGATAATTAACCATCTGAACTCTAATTGTGAATGTATATCGTTATCAGTGTAGGCTCGACAGTTTTGGGCCTCAAGCAGAAGAAAAAGTTATGCCTAGTACGACAATATGGTAACGCTGGTTGTGAACTTGCGAGCGACGTTGCGAGTCAGTGCTCCGTCCACCACCATCGAGGCAGGATGTACGGCGGTGCTCTCCCTCCTCCTCCTCCTCCTGAGTATTCCTGGCGGGCAGCGATGGGCAAGCAGAAGAGACGCAACGCCTTCTTCTACTTTATGATGGCCAAGAAACCCGAGGTGGAGAAGCGGCTCAAGAGAAAGATGGAGATGGCCAAGCCGGTGACGGCGGAGTGGCAGGTGAGGTACCGCATGGCACTCACTGGTTCCTCCTTTATTCTTCCCTCCCTCCTTCCTTCCCCCGTGCCTGTCTTATCTAGGAATGCTTATCTAGGAATAAATAGTGGGGAATTAAGAAGACTTCTTATGATGTCCCCCACCTCTTAGAACTAGTTAGCCAGTATCTTAGTTAATCAAATCAAGGTGTCTGTCATAACGCGCTTTAAAAGTGGCTTAGTGGCTATTGTTGGGGCAGTTACCACACTCTCATTGTCATCAGGGTTGTGTGGGCTGCCGGGTGCTCCGGTAAGGGCGATTAGGCGAGGTGTGGCACTGTTACGTAAGACTTGCAATCGAGCTTCAAGGGTTCATGGCGCGGGTTCGTGGCAGCACTGACGTGCTTACCTAGCGAAGACAGAGTCGGACTGGGGTGCTGAAGGGGGCCGTGCCATCTAGTGGCTGGAGGGGGCCCGGGCCCATATATATAAGCTAAAATATCAAAATATTAAAATAATACAATGTGTCATGCCCCGGGATATTCTTTTTCTATTTTCTCTATTTCCCAACACGTTCTCTGCGTGTATCGAAACACGCGAGAAATTAATCTAGACAAGGTTAGGGTATTCGCCGGCTGCCTGGGATTGAACCCGCGACCAGCATGACAGGAGAGCCACTCCTTACCGAGTCGGCCAAAGAGGTACCCCCCTGGCTAAGTGGGTTATGGGAGGCTCGTTCATCAGGTATAGTTGCCGCACTACACATGTACCTTGGGGGGCCCATGTGCCATTGACAATTAACTTAGCATACAAGTTGTGATCAATATTGAAAATTTAATGAATTAAAATATGTCGGTCCTGCAGAGCGCTTCGGCGGAAGTGGGACCAGATAAATAAGAAACACGAATAAGTACATTGGCACACGGGCACACAGGCCAGTCCGACCCTGAGTGAAGATGCTTACCCAGTGAAAGTATAATAGGCAAGAGAGTCATAAGGGCCTGGTGCCTCTTCTCTGTTTCTGTTCAGCCTCAAACTGGTCATATCTATTCTTAACCCGGTAGCAGCGGGGATCATGTTTCTTAAAGGCCCCTCTAAGCGAATTAATGAGAAAAATCATCATTCGCGCAAACGATTTCATAATATATATCAACGCATTTGTGATCAGTTTATGCTTCATCTATTTTATGGGGTTATGTCATGGCAAAAATTTGGCCCGTTGCTGGTACACAGTAAAGCCATAAATTTGGCCTGTCGCTGATACCGGGTTAAACATATTCACACTAGTGCTGGTGATTACATGTTCAGTGAGGCTGTTCCACTTGTTAGTAATCCTCAGGGTTGGCATTAAAAAAATCCACCCCCCCCAAAAAAAAAATAACAGCCAGCCAGGCAGGGAACTCACAGGCACAGGTGGGCAGCAAAAGTCAGAAAACATACACTACACAAAATGCTTGCTTGCACCCCCGACTCCCAGTGGCACCAACCAACACCTGACATTATTATTGTATCAGAATATTGGTAAACATTAGAAAAAAATAAATGCATTTCATATGTTACACTTCCATTGAAAATTATGATATTTTTCTACACATACATGTTTTCAAGAGGGAAATAGGTTGTCTTGAAATGTATAGATTTTTTATATCCTGTATATGAGAGAGAGAGAGAGAGAGAGAGAGAGAGAGAGAGAGAGAGAGAGAGAGAGAGAGAGAGTCTAACCAAGATAGCCAGCCAGACAGAGCACAAGATATGTACAACATATGCACACCTAAAAAGTAAACTTTCATGTGTTATATAATAATTTAGCTTGCGTGAGTCCCCCATCCAGTACATTGTCCCGGCCACCAGGCTCAGCCCAGCCTTGGCTCGCTTGACCCGCTCAGGCATCACACATATCAGGCTGTTTTCACCATTGAGTTCATTGTATGCTGCACATCATGGTATTACATGTATATCCATAAGATGTTTATTTCAAGGGTTATGAGTGCTTGAAGAACAGCTATTTGTGGCCCAATTACCCCCTGAGTGAGCCCTTGTGGTCAAAACACCCGCCCTTCAGGGGTTCAAGATCATGTGGGATGTGCTCACTACTCCAGGTCCATAACTCGCAGAGAATGAACTCCAACACTAAAGCCCTGAACTAGGATATTTAGATGAATTGTATGTTTTTAATCAGTTTCTCATATTCCAACTTTGCCCTGAGTCAGTTTTTTACTTAGTTTTTAACCCGTCCGCTGCGATTGGCACGGATTTGGCTTTTACTGGTAGCCTGGTAAAGTATAGTCCCAGGTCTTTCTCTGCCTCTGTGGTAGATTGTGGAGTGTTTCCCATGTGGTATTGGTGTGCTGGATATCCCTTCACTGGTAGCCTGGTGACACATAGTCCCAGGTCTTTCTCTGCCTCTGTGGTGGATGTGGAGTGTTTCCCATGTGGTATTGGTGTGTTGGATATCCCTTCACCGGTAGCCTGGTAACGTATAGTCCCAGGTCTTTCTCTGCCTCTGTGGTGGATAGTGGAGTGTTTCCCATGTGGTATTGGTGTGCTGGATATCCCTTCACTGGTAGCCTGGTAACATATAGTCCCAGGACTTTATCTACCTCTGTGGTGGATAGTGGAGTGTTTCCCATGTGGTATTGGTGTGTTGGATATCCCTTCACTGGTAGCCTGGTCATATATAGTCCTAGGTCTTTCTCTGCCTCTGTGGTGGATAGTGGAGTGTTTCCCATGTGGTGTTGGTGTGTTGGATATCCCTTCACTGGTAGCCTGGTCATATATAGTCCTAGGTCCTTCTCTGCCTCTGTGGTGGATAGTGGAGTGTTTCCCATGTGGTATTGGTGTGCTGGATATCCCTTCACTGGTAGCCTGGTAACATATAGTCCCATGTCTTTCTCTGCCTCTGTGGTGGATAGTGGAATGTTTCCCATGTGGTATTGGTGTGCTGGATATCCCTTCACTGGTAGCCTGGCAACGTATAGTCCCATGTCTTTCTCTGTCTCTGTGGTGGATAGTAGAGTGTTTCCCATGTGGTATTGGTTTGCTGGATATCCCTTCACTGGTAGCCTGGTAACATACACCCCAATTTCTTTCTCCTGGTGAATAGAATAATGGAGTGTTTCCATGGTATGTGTGTGATGATATCCTTCCAATGACTTCCTGGTAACGTATAGTCCCAGGTCTTTCTCTGCCTCTGTGGTGGATAGTGGAGTGTTTCCCATGTGGCATTGGTGTGTTGGATATCCCTTCACTGGTAGCCTGGTCACATATAGTCCTAGGTCTTTATCTGCTTCTGTGGTGGATAGTGGAGTGTTTCCCATGTGGTATTGGTGTGCTGGATATCCCTTCACTGGTAGCCTGGTAACATATAGTCCCAGGTCTTTCTCTTCTTCTGTGGTGGATAGTGGAGTGTTTCCCATGTGGTATTGGTGTGCTGGATATCCCTTCACTGGTAGCCTGGTAACGTATAGTCCCAGGTCTTTCTCTGTCTCTGTGGTGGATAATAGAGTGTTTCCCATGCGGTATTGGTGTGCTGGATATCCCTTCACTGGTAGCCTGGTAACATACACCCCCAGGTCTTTCTCTGCCTCTGTGGTGAATAGTGGAGTGTTTCCCATGTGGTATTAGTGTGCTGGATATCCCTTCACTGGTAACCTGGTAACGTATAGTCCCAGGTCTTTCTCTGCCTCTGTGGTGGATAGTGGAGTGTTTCCCATGTGGTATCGGTGTGCTGGATATCCTTTCACTGGTAGCGTGGTAGCATATAGTCCCAGGTCTTTCTCTGCCTCTGTGGTGGATAGTGGAGTGTTTCCCATGTGGTATTGGTGTTGGATATCCCTTCACTGGTAGCCTGGTAACATATAGTGCAAAGTCTTTCTCTGCCTCTGTGGTGGATAGTGGAGCATTTCCCATCTGGTATTGGTATGCTGGATATCCCTTCCCAAGATGCAAGACTTTACATTTTTCTTCATTGAATTGCAACAACTTTTTGATCCATTCCTGTAGCTTGGTTATGTCTTTTTGTAGGAAATCCACAGTCAAGGGGCTAAGCACAATTTTCCAGGCTGTTTTCCCCAATGCAAATAGTTATAACCTGTATGGGGTGATGAATGTACCCTCTGTATCCCCTCCTCCCACAGGCACTCCCGGAGGAACAGTGGAAGAAGTACCAGCTGATGACCGGAGAAAGCAGGGAGAGGCTGGACTGCCGAGGGGTGCCGCTGCGGTGCCTGGACGAGGCGGCCCAGGAGAAAAAGCACCAGGCTGAGGAGATGAAGAGGGACAATGCTGACTTGGTGGACATGTCCCGGATGTGCAATGGTGTGTGGTGTGTGCGTGCGTGTGTGTGGGTGCATGTGTGTATGTGTGTGTATGTGTGTGTATTTACCTAGTTACCTAGTTGTGACATACGGGAAAAGAGTTACGCTTGCGCTGTCCCGTCTCCATATCCACTCTTATCCAATTTTTCCTTAAAATCATGAATGTTTCTTCACAAACCACCTCCTCCTCCAGTCCATTCCACAGCTCAATGCTTCTGTTTGGGAAGCTAAACTTTTTCACATCTCGCCTACACGTGGTCGCCCTCAACTTCTTTCCATGTCCTCTCGTTTCTCTCTCGTTCCACACACACAGGTCCTCTCTGTTCAGATTCTCCACCCCGCTCGCCACCCTGTACACCGCTATCAGGTCTCTTCTTTATCTTCTTCTCTCCGGGGTTTTAGGCCCTTGCTATTGGGTCTCTCCTCATAAGTCCAATCTTTAAGTTCCGGTACCATCTTATTTGCCACTCTCTGCACTCTTTCCACCTTCCTTATGCTCTTCTTTTCGTGAGGAGACCAGACCACTGCTGCATACTCCAACCTTGGCCTTATCATTGTAACTATTATTTTCTTCATCATCTCCTCATCCAAGTACACAAATGCCGTCCTTGTGTTCCTCAGCAAATTCAGAGTTTGTCCCGTTATCCTGTTGATGTGTTTGTCCGGTGACATGTTCTCTGAGACGGTCACTTCCATATTTGCTTTTTGATAAGTGTGAGATAAGACTTTGGATTTGTGTGTGCTTAGCAGGCTTTCTTATTTCCTGTTTTTTGTTGCCCTTAAGCTGCTTACGCTTCTGTGAATAAAGATAAATAAATAAAATATAGATTAGAGGAATGGAAGGAAAATGAAAAGTAATGAGAAGAGCGTGTGGAAAGTCACTTGTTTTGATAGTAGTAAAGATATGTTAGTTTTTGTAGTCATTGATACAGTCCTCTCCTACTCCTCTTCCTTTCCTCAGCGCTGCACCAGGCCAGCTTCATCCTAGTCAGCACAAGCTATTATACCCACACTGACCACGGCCACTATGTCACCGCTGAGCTGAGTCTGCTGCGCTTCAGCCAAAGGAACGGAATCATGAAGTTGTTTCACTGTGTTGTTGCGCGTAAGTTGTGGCCTCGACTCAGTCCTGTGAAAATGGGGGCTTCGTGGTGCAGTGGTTAGCACACTCGGCTCACGACCGAGAGAGTCCGGTTCGATTCCCGGCGGAGGTGTAAAATTTGGGCGGTTTTTCCGATACCCTACGCCCCTGTCCATCATCCAGCAGTGAATGGGTACCAGGTATTAATCGGGGGCTGAGTCCCGTCTCCTGGGGTCTGTTCTCTTCTCCTATAAATCCTTCCCCTTCTGTCTCTCTCCGGCATATGACCACAGATGTTGCGCCGACTTAACCAAACTTTCCAACTTTTTCCTGTACTCTGTTGATGCCAGTTTTATCATCATCATCATCATCATCATCATCTTTTCCTCAGGTTAGGTTAGATTAACCCGGCGGCATTGCGGATCATGTTTCTTAATGGCACTCACACAAACCGTATTATGATATATATCAAAGCATTTGTGATCAATTGATATATCATCTATTTTGGGGGGTTTATATCTTGGCACAAATTTGTCCCATTGCTGCTACACGGTAAAGCCACAAATTTGGCCCGTCGCTGCTACGGGGTTAAATTAACCTCTCTTTTGGACACTCCTCTGAGCCCTTTTTGTGGGAGCAGCAAATAGCAGGCTTTTTCATTATGGTTTCCTTTTTTTGCCCTTGAGCTGCTTCCTCTGCTGTAAAAAAAAAAAAAGTATATAATCCCTGTGATCACTGCTCCTCATCCTCACATGGAAACACCAGCAACAACCACAATACAACTCACACCACTCCTTAATTTGTTCCTTCCTGCAGCCATCGTGCTGCCTCGGCCAGGAAGCACTCGCTGGAGACTCACACGCTGCTGGGTGACTCGGAGGGCTTGGGGAACAGCCTTGAGGAAACTGCCAAGAATCTGAAGCAGCTCTTGTCCAAGGTGAGGTGTTAGTGACGGGGTGCAGGTCTCCCATAGTTCCCAGTGCAGAGAAACGGTTTGAGGAGCCCAAAAAAGGTTGCGTTGAGGAGTACAAGGCATAGGGTCCCCCTAACATGAGACAGGTACTGAAGAAATTCAGGCAAAATGGAGGCGTAGCTTCAGTGAGATTTATCGCTCTGGGAGTGGCGGGACTTTGTGTGTGTGTGTGTGTGTGTGTGTGTGTGTGTGTGTGTGTTAGGGAGTCGGCTCCAGGGTGCATTGTGAGGAAAGCCTGCAAAGGGCAGTGGGTTAGCCCCTTCACTACGGCCGGGCCAAAACAGCGCCCCGCGCCGTAACCGGGATCGCCGCGCGCGCCAAATTTCAAATGTCGCTATTGAATGTAACAAGTTTTCAGCCACAAACTCAAAACAATCATCATGTATTATATATGAGAACATGCATAATTAAATGGTGCACATAAAGAAACTTAAATTAATTGATAGTTTTGAGATGTAAGCATAAATATAGAGACAAAATAACTCGTATATTAGTTAAAGCGAGCCTGGACGAAGTATGCAAGTCCTCGGATATGGTACGGGGCACGCAAGGATGCAGTATACTCGTGTTGAAGGGGATAAGCTCAAAGAGGGGGTCAGTCGGGTTCTAATGAGTGTTTCTTTAGGTTCAGGGTACAAATGAAGGGTCACACTACCACCAAGGTCATAAAACTACTCCTGGAAATGCCCACAACTCATACGAAAGCCTTGTCAAATATGTGTTCTACTACTTAAGGTCAAAGAGAGAGGTCAGTCAGGTTCTAATGAGTGTTTATTTAGGTTCACGGTACAGAGGAAGGGTCACACATTACCACCAGGGTCATAAAACTACTCCTGGAAATGCCCACAACTCCTACAAAAGTTTTGTCAAATATGTGTTTCTAGGTTCAAGGTACAGAAGAAGGATCACGCTACCACCAGGGTCATAAAACTACTCCTGGAAATACCCACAACTTTTACGAAAGCCTTGTCAAATATGTGTTTCTAGGTTCACAGTACAGAAGAAGAGTCACACTACCACCAGGGTCATGAAACTACTCCTGGAAATGCCCACAACTTCTACGAAAGCCTTGTCAAATATGTGTTTCTAGGTTCACAGTATAGAAGAAGGGTCACACTACCACCAGGGTCATAAAACTACTCCTGGAAATGCCCACAACTTCTACGAAAGCCTTGTCAAATATGTGTTTCTAGGTTCACAGTATAGAAGAAGGGTCACACTACCACCAGGGTCATAAAACTACTCCTGGAAATGCCCACAACTTCTAAGAAAGCCTTGTCAAATATGTGTTTCTAGGTTCACAGTACAGAGGAAGGGTCACACTACCACCAGGGTCATAGAACTACTCTGGAAATGCCCACAACTCCTACAGCTTTGTCAAATATGTGTTCTTGGGCGATGAAATGTCTTATAATATGACTCCGAGACTCATTGTGGCTTTACCGTGTAGCAGCAACGGGCCAAATTTGTGACATGATATAAACCCCCAAAAATAGGTGATACATAACCTGATCACAAATGCTTTGATATATATTATGCAATGGTTTGTGTGAGGGGTGATTTTTCTCATTTTCTCGCTTGGAGGACCATTAAGAAACATGATCCCCGCTGCTGCTGCTGCCGGGTTAAGGGATAAAAGGGACGTTAGGCTGTGAAGTAGTGTTGTGATACCCTTGCTTAGTGCCAACAGCCGCACAACACCGCGCTGAAGGACGCTTCTGCACCCTGTCGTGTGTGCGGCGGCCTGCTTCATGTGTCAGAACCTGGACCTCAGGAAGCTGTGGAGGCTCAGAAGGGGAAGCACTAGGAGCTGTGGGTCTTTCCAGCCTGAACCTTGAGGTAATGACATTCCTCAAAGCACACGAGAAATTAGTTCAAAAGTAGTTTGTTCAGAAGCAAGATGGTTTAGAAATTTGTCTAGTTTTTTTTAAGAGTTCAAAAAGATTTTTTTTAGATGTTTGAAAGTTTGTTGAAAGATTTTTCCATGTTGTGGTTCTTGGTAAAAGCAGACCAGATTTATCAGTACATATTATTTGGGGAGGCGGCGGCTGAGTGGATAGCGTGACGGCGCCGCGTTCAGGACGACGAGTTCAATCCCCGACCGGTGCCACCAAGCTGGGATTTTCAGCCGCCGCCGAGTGGCTTAAAGCTACCACATGCTGTCCAGAAGACCACCTATCAACTCTAGATTCTAAGATTAAAGATGAGCTCCGGGAGGGCAGCATGAGCCAATGCAAGATGGCGCCACTATAAACACTCGCCTGTGCCAGAACGGGCTGGGCCGACCATCAGGCCCCACCGGGAAAAATCCTTGGGCCAACCATCAGGATCCACCGGGAAGAAGCCTACCGGCGCAATAGGCCGCAATGTAAAAAATGAATATAGAAATAAATAAAAATAAATAACCCGGCACATTTCTTACAGGACTCGGACAAAGCCTGTTGGTGGGTGCCGATGGGCGGGAAAGGTCAGGCCTGGACCATGGGAGGAGGAGGAGGAGGAGGAAGACTTTCCCTCGCTTGGCTCTGAGCAGGCCAGGAAAGGTACAGTGCTTATTGTTTCTTGCATTCACCAACTTGTAGTATTGGACTTCATTTTATATTGGACATTTTATATATTCATTTATTTATTTATTTTTTTTTTTTTTACAACAAAGGAGACAGCTCAAGGGCACATAAAAAAAGGAAACAATAATATAAAAAAAAAGCCCGCTACTCGCTGCTCCCAAATATGCACCGGGTATTCCATATATGTGAGAAAAATTCACTATTATGCGACTAAGTTAAATGTGCCAAGTATTTGTTTTATGGGAGAAAAATTCACTATCATGCCACTAACCTAAATGTGCCAAGTATTTGTTTTATGCAAGAAAAATTCACTATCATGCCACTAACCTAAATGTGCCAAGTATTTGTTTTATGCGAGAAAAGTTTGCTATTATGCCACTAACTTAAATGTGCCAAGTATTTGTTTTATGGGAGAAAAATTCACTATCATGCCACTAACTTAAATGTGCCAAGTATTTGTTTTCTGGGAGAAAAATTCACTATCATGCCACTAACTTAAATGTGCCAAGTATTTGTTTTATGGGAGAAAAATTCACTATCATGCTACTAACTTAAATGTGCCAAGTATTTGTTTTATGGGAGAAAAGTTTGCTATTATGCGAGTATTGGCGCTGGTGTTGGTGAGGTTTGGTGACACACTGAAGGGTGCAAATGTTTTCCCACACTTTCCTGGGCCTGGATTCATCAATGTTACCAGCCACGCCTCCGGTATCTCTCACATTTACCGGAGCGCCACCAGAGCTGCGGCATCTTTCAAACACGGCATTCATCAACAGATGAAAAAGACAAGAATCCAATTTCATAAAAGAGTTGTCTACTCTTCACTTCAATTATAAAGGGTGACAAAGACCAACAAGAGAGTCACCAAAAGTGGAAAATGGAAGAAAATCAAAGAAAATGAGGAAGAAATAGT
>NC_066524.1:746611-761611 GCF_024679095.1 Eriocheir sinensis | reverse complement strand
CGTGACATAAGACACGGTGAAGCTAGTCTTCCCAAACAGTGCCATAACCACCCAAGCCGTAGAAGCCCTGGGAAAAACGCCCAACTCGAACCAGTATGAGCTCGCCCATCAAAAGAAATTGAGGCCTAAGTTAGCCGTGACATACGTACCAGACTCAATTGTGGATTCAGATTTAAACCAAATAATATTGGATAAGAACACAAATATTACTGAACTCATAGATGAAGAGAATGAAATAAAAGTTCTGACCAGTAAATCAAGTGCACCAGGGTTCAAAACTGTCATACTAGGAGTGTCACCAAGAATCAGAAATGCCGTCATGAAAAATGGAGGATATATCTATCTGCATATGTCACGATGTCATACATATGACCATTACTGGGCACTGAGGTGTGGTAATTGTTCACAGTATGGCCATAAGGCTGAAAAGTGTACCCAGCTGAAACCTCGATGCGGATTTTGTGCCGGAAAACACAGGTCAAATGATTGCACCACGAAAGATAACTTGAAATGTTGCCACTGTGCGGATGCCGATAGACCACAAACAGCCCATTCAGTATTTAATATAAAATGCCCAGCATTCTTAGAAGCCAAAAATCGAGTTATCCGACGCACAATGACATGTGAAGAGGATATATATCCAAAAAACTAAGATTTGAGCCAAGCCTACAGGTAATAAGTCCTACATATCAACCAAATTTGCAAGATTGCTCACCCCCAGATTACCAGTCAAGCACACCACTACTCAATAGATCAGCAATAATATGCTGCAACATTGAGGGTATATTTCCCAGGAAAAAACATTATAAAAGAAATATGCTGAGTGAAATAGCTAGGACATGTAACGCAATATTAATGAGTTTTTCCGAATCACACTTACGGCAAGATATAAAAGATGGGGAAATAAAAATTAGTGGTTTCCAACAGTTTCGAGGAGACCGCCTAGCAGGAAGGAAAAAAGGTGGAGTAATAGTTTATGTGAGGGATGATTGGTCTCGGCATACAAAAATGTTAGTAGCTGGTTCTGATGGTGAAACAGAATACGTAGTGCTATATATAGAGCGACTGAAGACTATCATAATCACTGTATACAGACCGCCAGGATGTTCACAACAGAGTTTTCTAAATTTTAATAATTGTATAACGGAGGAGATACGGAGATTGGGACCGCCAGAGCCAACAATAATTATAAACGGGGACTTCAACCTGCCAATTATAGAATGGGACACCAAGACAATATATGGGGGAACAGCAGTAGACAGACTACACTCTACAACGTTGGTGAACTTCGCAAACGAATTTTTACTGAAACAACTAATAAACGAACCTACAAGAGGAGAGAACATACTGGACCTGGTATTTACTAATAATGAAGAATTGGTAAATACGGTTGACATTGAAGACACTATACTATCAGACCATAGATTAGTGATAGTGGAGACGATGCTGAGTGATATAGGGAAGGCAAATAATACCAGAAAACTTGAGTCTTTTGCAGCATTAAACTTCTTCCACTCTAAAGTCGATTGGAACGCAGTGAACAAGGAGATTGCAAACGTTAACTGGAAATCAGAGTTAGAGAATAAATCGATTAACATGATGGTTGAATACATTCTCACTAAATTGCAAGATATATGCACTGCACTTATCCCCCAAAAGATAAAACGGCGACAAAAATCAATTCCCCGTGATCGGAGAATATTAATGAGAAAAAGGACAAGACTGGTTAAACAATTAAAAACCAACATGAGAAATAACCAACGAAGTCTAAAGAATAAAATCAAGACGATTGAAAATAAACTGGCTGAATCTCACGAAAATGAATTGAAGACAGAAGAAAGAAGAGCAGTGGATGCCATAAAGAATAATCCAAAATATTTTTACTCCTATGCTAGGTCAAAGGCAGAAATAAGAAGTTCTGTAGGACCCATTTCATGGAAAGGGAGGCAAATCACGGACCCCAAAGAGATTGCAGATGCCTTGGATGAACAATATAACTCAGTTTACAGCAAACCACTATGTAACACAACTGCATACCAACCATCACAGAATAGAGAAGGCCCACAACTAGAAGACATAGAATTCAACAAGGAAGATATAGAGCAGGCCATTGCAGCAATAAATACATTATCTGCTGCAGGACCAGATATGGTTCCAGCTATACTCCTGAAAAAGTGCTCACACACTATTTCCACTCCGTTGTACATACTATGGCGTACTTCATTAGATGCAGGGCAGGTCCCGAGAGTGCTAAAACAAAGTCTAGTTACACCGATATTTAAAGGTGGAGATAAAGCGGCTGCCAAAAATTATAGACCTGTGGGAAAAACCTCGCATATTATAAAGATTTTTGAGAGGATCCTTGTAAAGCGAATTGCCGACTTCATGAAAAAAAACGAATTATATAATAAAGGCCAACACGGGTTTCGACAAGGACGATCCTGTTTGTCGCAAATTGTTCAGCATATAACTGACATACTTGGTTAACTGGAAAAAGAAGTTGGAGTAGATGTCATATACTTGGACTTTTCGAAAGCGTTCGATAAAGTTGACCAGTCGATCCTCATGAAAAAAGTCAAACAAATCGGTATAAAACAGAAAATTGCAAACTGGATACAAAACTATTTCTCAGAAAGAACACAGTCAGTGGTCGTCCAAGGAACGCAATCAAGGAATTCTGAAGTTACAAGTGGAGTCATCCAGGGATCTGTTATCGGACCATTGTTATTTCTTATTTTTATTACGGATATAGACACCAAGCTAGAACACTGCAAGGCTACATCTTTCGCAGACGACACACGGATGATGGGAACAATAAGCACGAAAGAGGACTATAAACTAGTACAGAATGACCTGAACAAAATGTTTGCATGGACAAAAGATAACAATATGGAATTTAACCTATCAAAATTCGAACTAGTGAGTTACAGACATCCCAAAAGCAGCCACATCATAAACAATTATAAGACTCCAGATGGCGAAACTATTAAACAACAGAATAGTATACGGGACCTCGGCATCATTATTACTGATGATGCCACATTCACACAACACATAGTCAGTTCAACAGGAAAAGCAAGAAAACAGATGGGATGGATTCTGAGAACTTTCAAAACTAGGAATCCAGAAACAATGTTGACATTATATAAATCTCTGATAATACACCTCATTGAATACTGCTGTCAACTATGGTGCCCAACCAATATTGGCCAAATAAGAACAATAGAAGCAGTGCAGCGTACATTCACATCTAGAATAGACGGGCTAGAAAACACCAACTATTGGGAGAGATTACACCAGCTAAACCTGTACTCATTGGAAAGACGAAGAGAACGCTATATTATAATTTACATATGGAAAATCATCAACGGTTTGGTTCCCGATCTTGAGTCCAGTGAAGCAATAAAAACCACCCATAACGCCAGACGTGGAGTATTATGTGCGATACCGCCTATTGCTGGCTCATGGAAAAAAATTCAAACATTGAAAGAAAGTTCCATTGCCGTGTACGGACCCAAACTATTCAATAGACTACCAAGACATATACGAGAACTTACAGGGACCCTGGAGCCATTCAAGAGTGAATTAGATAAGTTTCTGAGGACAGTCCCAGACCATCCAGTGCTCCCCCACTATTACGTAACTACGGAGGGGAACAGCTTGCTGCACCACCTCACCCGCACCACCTAGGGCGGCGCTCCGCGTGACGTCAACAAGCGAGCCCAACTATATCTCAGGAAATCTCAGGAAATCTCAGGTGTGTGTGTGTAGGTGTGTGTGTGTGTGTGTGTGTAGGTGTGTGTGTGTGTGTGTGTGTGTGTGTGTGTGTGTGTGTGTGTGTGTGTGTGTGTGTGTGTGTGTGTGTGTGTGTGTGTGTGTGTGTGTGTGTGTGTGTGTGTGTGTGTGTGTGTGTGTGTATTCATCCCTTGTACTCAAGTTTATGATGTTCATTGTCAGTCCTGTAACAGTCCTGTTCTTATAATAGCTTAAGAAAACGAGTCTCCAACCTATTTTTTTCTGTCTAAATATTGTTTTCCGTCGTTTTTCAGATGGAAAAGAAAAAAATAGGCTATTACGATAGCTTTTCTTTGTTCCCACATATTTCTTTTGTTATGTTTTGTCATTGTGTTAGTGGAGGAAAGACACGGACGCACGGAGGCGCCACACTGACTATAAAATAGAAGGCGGCGGGGCCAGCACGGGAAGGGCCACAACGAGGGGAAACACCTTCCGGGACACAATAGGGCAAGACGCTGCTGGTCTGGGTCACACCGCCCTGACGTCCCCCTTGGCTCCGTAATTCTATCATGTTTGAGTGAGCCGGGCCATTTTGATCTCAGCGGCCAGAAGCAGCACGGCTCAATTTAGCGAGACGTCCCTCCCTGGGCGGCCCCATACACGGAAAGGAGAGAATTGTAGGCTCGTGGAACACCTTTGTACATCCCAGAAATTAAATGAATGTCTACACCTTAAGGCCGCTTGCCTTCTCCCCTGGACGCTACCTGGGCCTGCTCCTCACCTGACGACACACAACAAAGAGAACGACCACAACTTTGGCAACACTGCGCGAGCGGGATAATGTTTATGTCTTTGCTAAGACCCGAGTTGCAGGTCTTGTCACGGCAGGTAATGGGAGAGTGAATGCCGTAAAGATGGATGGGAAGGGAGCGAAGATAATGACGTGTGTGTGGTGATGGGCAGAGGCAGGGCTGGAAGGGAATAGATGGGTGAATGTTGATGCGTGAGCGGGTGAGGAGAAATGGGTGTAAATGGTGATGGGTGACACGTATCAATGTTTTTATTTATATTTTTTACCACGGTGGATTCACACACATTCGAGATTTTTCATTAATGTGACTGACTTGACGTCCTCACAAAGCTCTGCACAGTCACGTTTACCTATTGCTCCCTTATGTCCGTGTGGTTGTTGACATTTTTGTGCTTGCCCTTGTGGTCTTTTCCATTGTGTCTTACCACCGTGTTCCTGCTTTCTGTCTTCCGGTTTGCCTCTCCAGTAAAATGCACGACCGTTCTTTAGTGGTTCGTTCCTTACTAAACCGCCTCATCTCTGTAGCCCTCCAACGCTCCAGTCTGTTCTTAAAGTCCATATACAAGCCAACACTGTGTCACCGAGTTCAGACTTCCGCTGTGCTATCCCTTGTCCGTGTGTATCTATGTAATTATGATCCACGCAGAAGGAAATGTCAGCTCGGGCGCCCTTATAATCGTACTGAGGGGTTTGTAGGGCCACCATGAATGCCAGGGAAAAAAAGGTGGCTGGCAGGGCAGGGCCAAACTAGCGGTATTTGGGCGGACTGGCGAGCTATCAGAGGCTGGACGCGGGAAACACTTTAAAATTATGGTGGAGCGGGTGGTGACACCTCGACTTTATGTGCCGGACACCAGATTTCATGAGCGCGGGTCAGGGGAGGAAGGGGTGATGGGGAAAAGAGGGTGGAGAGATGAGGCTGCTGATAAAGATAACTTACGTCTTCCCAAACCGACATAGAGAGCGTAAAGAAGAAAAATAAACAAACTTGCCAATCTTTAGCGATGACCGTGAAGAGACGTTAAGGGTCGTGTTATGAGACATTTCGCCGCCCAAGAACACACATTTGACAAGGCTTTCGTGGGAGTTGTGGGCATTTCCAGGGGTAGTTTTATGACTCTGGTGGTGGTGTGACCCTTCCTCTGTACCGTGAAACTAAAGAACCACTCATTAGAACCCGATTGATCCCCTCTTTGACCTTTAAAAATAGCTGATGTGATATGGCCAAGTGTCTTGTAATACCAGCCTAAAAGTTTACCCCCATCAGGACTTGTATCTCTAGTCCACTACCTCTTCTTCATCAGTCCACAGTAATGACACTATTCTTGCTCGCACTAATTGCTATCCGAGATGTTTTAAAGCTGACAGTGCCGTAACTCGCGGATGTCGTTTCCGTCGGCAGTAAATTCTGGGATTTCATTTTATACATCGCCGACCTGGATCACTTCTCCCACCCGCGGCGCCAACTCAACAGGGCGAGACATTAACTGCTTCCCTCTCTCCATTATCCTCCTCCTTGTCGGGTGGTTTCACGCTATATTCTTCCTCCGCTACGAAAGTGTGAGGAAGTGCAGGTTGTTTTCCAGGCAATGTGCTTGTGCGAGAGACATACCAAGGCCAAACTAACATCTCATAATTGGCAACGATTTCACTCAGGAAAGAAAAGAAACTGGGAGAAGAAGAAAAAAATGGAAAAAGAAAAGTCAAGAGGAAGGAAAGAGGAAAGGAAGGAGTCGTTACACTAATCAACAGTGGTGAGGCCTGCGTGGGCGTCAGATATACTCGTGCCATAACTAAACCTAATGGTCGTTAAGCTTGCTACACGACGGCGAAAATTGGAGCAGAGGAGGCCCACTGAGGCTGTGACCCAACTGTTCCTCTGCTGCGGTGGGGAGCCTCGCCTCGCCCCAAGGCAACGTGTGGGTGTCAGGCGAGGGTGACTGGTGGGAAGGGTGTTGGGGAAGCAATGGCTGTAAAAGTTTTTGGGAGTGTCAGCCTGGTTGTCAAACGTCCCCTGCTCCTTAGGAATACGAGTCTAGTAAAAGACTGAAGACTGTTTTTGTTCCTTCTTCAAGGAACGCGTCCAGGCCCTAAAGCAGGGGTGTCAAACTCATTTATCCCAAGGGGCCAGATTTCACCTTCACATTCAATGTGCGGGCCAGATAATCACGTATGACCATAATAATAATAATAATAATAATAATAATAATAATAATAATAATAATAATAATAATAATAATAATAATAATAATAATAATAATAATAATAATAGGTAATTATATAATAATAATAATAATAATAATAATAATAATAATAATAATAATAGGTAATTATATAATAATAATAATAATAATAATAATAATAATAATAATAATAATAATAATAATAATATATTCTACCTTCACTCGCGTTTGCACACACGTAACCAAAAGATAAACCAGTAAAGAAAAGGAAGCATCATTTACCTTAGTTCCTGGTCGTGCTGCTCCCAGAAACTTGGCACCTCTTGGTCTGTACAAGTTCGTCTATGTTTGGCGCCAGAGACTGAGCAATGGCTACTTTCAGTGTTGAGTTGAGGTGTTCATTAGTGAGCCGAGACCTGAGTCCAGACTTGTTCAAGTTCATCAGTGAGAAGAGTTGCTCACAGACATAGGTACTGCCGAACATTGACATAATCTTTGATGCCAAACATTTGATTCGAGGATATCTTGGCCCAACATATTGATAGAATGTACCAATATCAACACTTGAGAACTTTTCCTTCAACGCAGAATCGCACTGAAGATCAATTAGTTCTAACTGAATATCCTCTGGTGTCTCATCAGGATTTGCAGCGAAAGTATTTCGAAAGATCGAGAAATCACTCTCAAGGTTCTTTAAGTCTGCAAATCTTTCTCCAAATTCGTTCAGTAACTTGGAAATCATGTTGCAGTATTTTTCTCTGCTGATAATTCCACGAAACTCAGGTGTGCTTTGCAATGATTTCAGTGTAGGAAAGTGTGCAGCATTATTCGCTGCTAGTTGACGTTCAAAAAGTTTGAGCTTCACCTCAAAAGCACGAATGGACTCATGCATGTCTGTCACCAATTTATTGCGACCTTGCAGTCTTGTATTGAGCAAATTCAAGTGTTCTGTCATATCTACCATGAAGGCTAAATCTTGAAGCCAATCATAGTCTTTCAGTTCCTGGACATTTCTTCCTTTGTTATGCATGAAACTTTGTATTTCACTTCTTAATTCATAAAAGCGCTTCAGCACAATTCCCCGGCTTAACCAACGAACATCAGTGTGATAAGGCAGACCGTGAGTGTGACTTTCCTCCAATAGGCAGTTGAACTGTCTGTGGTTCAGACCTCGCGCTCGTATAAAGTTTACTGCCTTGACAACAACATCCATAACGTGATCCATCTTTAATATTTTACTGCAAAGCACTTCCCTGTGAATTATGCAATGAACACTGTGAATTTGATGGTCTGAATTCAGGGTGAGTAGTTTTTCCTTTAACTTTGCTGTCACGCCAGCCTTTCTACCAACCATTTGAGATGCTCCATCTGTTGTCAGACTCACAGTTTTCTTCCAGTCAACACCTATCCTATCAAGTGCACCAGTCAAACTCACAAATATATCATCCCCTGTTGTTGTTCCTTTCATTGGTACTAATTCCACAAATTCTTCAGTTACCTGCATATTTTCATCAACACCACGTATGAACACTGCTAGTTGAGCTATGTCAGTAATGTCTGTACTTTCATCGATTGCTACAGAAAATGCTACAAATTTAGCAACTTTTTCTTTGAGCTGACTATTAAGATTTTCTGACAGTTCATTCACTCTTTCTGCAACTGTATTTCTTGAAAGGCTTATGTTTGCAAATGATCTACGTTTTTCAGGGCAAATATCTTCTGCGGCCATCATCATGCATTTCTTTATAAAGTCCCCTTCTGAAAATGGTTTCGATGACACAGCTATTTCCCGTGCAATCCTATAACTTGCCCGTACTGCAGTGTCACTGGCTTCATGAACACGCTGATACACTGACTGCTGCCTTTTGAGAGACTGTTCCAGCGTCTTTACTTTTTCTTCACGAAGTTTTCCACTATACACATCATACTTTGAAGCATGAGTGCTTGTGTAATGTCGCCGAATGTTATATTCTTTTGACACCGCTATAATTTGGTTGCAAATCAAACAAGTTGGTTTTCCATTCACTTCAGCAAAAAAGTAAGATATTTTCCACTTTTCCTGCATCACACGATGTTCTTCAGTAACTGTTCGCTTCTTGGAAATCATGATGAGATGATATGCAGTAAGAGTCACACCAAAATCTGACGCTGTGACGCTCTCGAAGGACAAAGCAGGACTGAAGTCAAAGGCCGATTCTCGGTGAGACGGAGGAATGACGAGTTATGGTCACGTCTAATACATGTATATTACGGAGCAGGGCCAGTACGACTACGTGTATTCTCGTCACCTATAGTCACTGGCTTTGGAACGCAGTCGACGAGACGAAATGGTCACATGATTTACGTAAAAATATATGAGAATAATTCATTCACTACAAAACACGATAGAAAACTTGAAGCAGATGGTAAAGTTCCTGCTGGTGACATTGTGTTTGCAATCACTTACTTTAATTAAGAAAAATACTTTTAACAATAACACACACACACACACACAGAGAGACACACACACACACACACACACACACACACACACACACACACACACACACACACACACAAACAGTTTAAGGTTTAGAACTCGTAAACAAAAGCGTCCATAAAACTTTCATCCCTTTAGGCCCTAAAGGGATGAAAGTTTTATGGACGCTTTTGTTTACGAGTTCGCTAAGCTGTTTAAACCTTCCCTCGCGCGGCTGAATTTACATGTGTGTGTGTTTGTGTGTGTGTGTGTGTGTGTGTGTGTGTGTGTGTGTGTGTGTGTGTGTGTGTGTGTGTGTGTGTGTGTGTGTGTGCGCGCAAGCTTATGTCGGTTTCACACCATTATATATAGGTTCACCAATAACCACAAATAATTTGCATCGAGAAATTCTCTCTCTCTCTCTCTCTCTCTCTCTCTCTCTCTCTCTCTCTCTCTCTCTCTCTCTCTCTCTCTCTCTCTCTCTCTCTCTCTCTCTCTCTCTCTCTCTATCTATCTTTCTGTGTTTGTGTGTGTGTGTGTGTGTGTGTGTGTGTGTGTGTGTGTGTGTGTGTGTGTTATGAGATATGGTACAACAGCCGTGTAGTTGAGGGCAGTATAAGTATGCTGTGTGCCTTATTTTGGCATGCTGGCAGCACTGCAGGAAAATAAGAGGTTAGGTTTATCATGAAGGTTATTTCAGTGGTGGGTGTGTGTGTGTGGGCATGGAGGCTGTCTGCCCGGTTGGCTTTTCAATTCACTGCTATTATTGTTTCAACAGTTATAGTAGAAAACCTAATGATTAACAAAGGGACTGTCATGAAGGCCCAGTGATTTGGCTTTTCCTTTTGTTAAAGCGATGGTTAAAGATATGAGAATATAGTCACCATACATTAAATTGGTTCAGAAGCCCCAACCCCTCCCACAGCCTCCCTCTGACGTTACATTGGGCCTATTTTCATGGACAGTTTTGTGATCCTAGCGATAGTTGTACAAGACTTCTCAACGGAAAAATCACCCACGAAAACCCGGTTAATGTTCCTTGTGGCCTTGGAGCATAATCGCAAAGCAAGCCCGATACCTTTAAAAAAAATGGCCTACTGACTCCTAACTCCAAGCTCTTTTCATCCAACCCGTCAACTCCTGTATCGATGGAGGAGGGGTCAGTTTGGTGCCCATCGTTATAATTGGCTTCAGTTCCAAGGCCACGAGCGGCTCATCCACCGAGTGCCCGGCTAATGAAGGTAAATACGAGAGGTACACTGCCGCGCTGCTCCATAAAATTAATGTAAAAGTGGTTCAGTTATTAACTTTCCCCTAATAGTGCACGTGTATTGTTTTTTGTTTTATAGAATAGTATCCACTTTTTGCCGATATAAAATTAGTGAAGCCGAACCGTCTATCCGCATCAAGGTTATTCATTTTTTTGAACGATTTGGAAACGAATCTGTAGAGAGAAAAGTAAATTCACGACATGACGGTGTTTTGTTGTTGTTATTATCAGCTTCATTTAGTATTTCGGACAAACCGTCTACTTGATTAGCTTTCAGTTGGCGGTGTTGTCCAAGCATGAATTTATATATGTTTGCACCAACACGAATCTGGGTCAAGTTCAGGCCATCCAGAGGTCTAATTACGAACAGACTTTTTTGTTTTACATCTTGGCCTGTAGCACTGGTAGGCTTTCTTCAGGGGCCTGGTGATCGACCCAACCCCGTCATGGCGCAGGCAAGCAATTTTTATAGTGGCGCCAGTTATGCTTGGCTCGTGCTGCCCCCCCGAACTCATTCTTGATTATCTTGGACGATTTCTTCCAGAGTCTGGGTTGATGGGTGGTTTGCAGGACAGCATGTGGGTAGTCTTAGGCCACTCGGCGGTGACTGAAAAATCCCAGCTTGTGGTAGCGTGGGGATTCAAACCCACGTTGTCCACGGCGCCGTGAATGCTGGGCCAGCACGCTAACCACTCAGCCACCGCCCACCCAGTAATAGGTGAACTAGTCTCTCCATAGTCTTCTTAATTCTCCTCCTATGACTCGCTCTCTCAGTTCAGCCGTTCTTTTCTGCATCAAAAATTGTCCTTTATTATTTTTGTTAACGCCTATTCGTATGTTTATCCCCCTTGTTTCTTCGACTTACATTTTGTTGTTCCTTCCTCCTCTTCCTCCTTTCCTACCTCCTCCGCGCAGCAAGAATAATGGTCGCTGTCCTTCCGTGCCTTGCTCCCAAGTTGCCTCCTTACAAAGCACCCAAGAAGTTTGTCGAGGAGAATTTTTAATCCCGACGAGTAGACTGATGCACTTTTATGTATATATTTTTTTAGTTCTCATCGCCCACCATGTCTGCCTAAGCCTCGTCAATTGTTTCCTCCTTTCCTCCACATCCGTCCTTTTGTATCTACTTTTTTGTCTTTTCTTTCCTACTTTATTCAGTGATCCTTTCATTACTCTTGTTAATTGCTTTGCCATCAAGCGCGCACACACACACACACACACACACACACACACACACACACACACACACACACACACACACAGTCTCTCCCCTCCCCATGCCTGCTGAGGTACTGAAAATCAATCTATTGGTCCAGATGATAATCTTTTCTACATCCCTTTCGTGTTTGTTCTCAGTGTCGTAAGTCTATTGTTTACTGATTTGGTATTACATTTTGCTGGATGCTTGAGACTGCTACGTATAATTTTACCATTTTTGTCAATTTTATAAAGCGATTTAGACATTTGTCTGGTAGATCTGGGCTTGGTGGTGAATATATTCTGGGTTCATATCACCTTAGGTTTGGTCTGGCCTGGCATAGGCATACTCCATCATGGATTACCAATTATAGCAGATTGCTTGGGTAAACTAACTCGGATAACACAGATGGTCCGTCATGATATTGAGAAGCAACAGTTGTGCTGACATATTCCAAAGCAGACAACAGTTGTGCCGACATATTCCAAAGCAGACAACAGTTGTGCCGACATATTCCAAAGCAGACAACAGTTGTGCCGACATATTCCAAAGCAGACAACAGTTGTGCCGACATATTCCAAAGCAGACAACTAAAACTTGTGAAATAACATCTCGGCGCATTACGTCGATGTACCTCTGTTGCGATTTCACTCCCGAACACGTCCGGTGTTCCGGCGACAATGCAGGTGGGCGTGGGACCCACCTCCGTTTTGGCCCTGGGAGGTGGTTGGTGTGAGGGTCTGAACCAGGCTCACCAGCAGGGACTTGGCACGACACACACTATAACTTGTGACTATAAATCTGCGTCTGACTGCTGCTGCTGCTTCTGCGGTCATAACTTTGGGGTGTAACAGAGATGTTTTTTTTTTTTTGTGTGTGTGTGTATGTGTGTGTGTGTGTGTGTGTGTGTGTGAGAGGAGGAAGAGGAAGAGGAAGGAAAATTATAGATTTTCCTTTTCAGATGTGGAGGTAACTCTCTCTCTCCGGAATGAGAAAACACAGATTAATTTTATATATTTTTATTATTATTATTATTATTATTATTATTATTATTATTATTATTATTATTATTATTATTATTATTATTTTTATTACAGATCGTGCAACTGATGGAAGCTGGGACAGGAAGTTGCTGATATGTGGTAAGTTACTATTGTCTCTCTCAACCATGATTTCTACCAGTCTACCAAAATCTACCAGTCTAACCACCACACAATATTTGCCCAACATCCCTCTATCAATCTACCACAATTCAACCATGTCATCACAAGTTCAACCCCAAAACTCAACTTGTTCAAAACTTTTTCAACTCTGTAACCCCAAAATTTCAACCCAAGACCTGACATTCAACCACGATTTCTACCACTCCACAATCTGTCGGGACCTAACCACCATATATCTTTTCAGGGCTATGGTTGACTGGCTGGTGCTGTCTGCTCACTCAGCTCAGGAAGGGACTGGAAGCTGGAACTCTCTATCTCTCTCTCACACAAAAGTAGCATAAAAGTGTATAAGGTCCATTGAAAAGAAGAGAGAGAGAGCCATCTCATCCTCTCTCTATCCCCTCAACATCCAGGCGGCATCTTGGGAGGGGAGGGAAAGAGAAGAGAAGGGAAGGGGAAGGAAGGGAAGGGAAGAATACAATAGCTCACTGGTGGACAGAGGAAAGAGACAAGGAAGAAGAAGAAGAAGAGTAGGTTTAAATATATCCAATGTAATATATATTTCCAAACTTCATTAGTCTTTTCTTTATAGAAATACAGAGAGAGAGAGAGAGTTAGTTCCATCTCTCTCTCTCTCTCTCTCTCTCTCTCTCTCTCTCTCTCTCTCTCTCTCATCTCTGCCCTTCAGTTAATCTCCCTCCATCTTCTCCCCAACAGGACTGGTCTCATCTCGTCTCCCCAGCATCCAGACAGCATCTTGAGGGCCTGACTGGTTCCCTCGGCTAAGTGGTCTCATCTCTGTCTCCCTCCCTGCAAGAGTCTGGCAGAGTTTAGTGCCAAGAATGTGTGTGTGTGTCTCTCTCTCTCTCTCTCTCTCTCTCTCTCTCTCTCTCTCTCTCTCTCTCTATGTGTGTGTGCCAACTGTAAAAATAATCCGAAATCCTTCTTCAGTTACATAAACAACAGAAAGGCGATCAGAAGTGGAATTGGACCTTTAACAAACAGCGACGGTGCACTAGTGACTGACAGCCAACACGTTGCAAACCTATTAAATAATTACTTTTCCTCGGTGTTTAATAA
Source organism: Eriocheir sinensis (assembly GCF_024679095.1). Classification (NCBI taxonomy): domain Eukaryota; kingdom Metazoa; phylum Arthropoda; class Malacostraca; order Decapoda; family Varunidae; genus Eriocheir; species Eriocheir sinensis. Next base: position 747,710 of record NC_066524.1, on the reverse strand, counting down.
TAACAGTCCTCCCACCACCACCACCAACACCAGTACTAATGTAAATCCCGAGCATGCATTGTCTAACTTTGAAATAAAACCCGATGAAGTCCTTAAAGCCCTCAAATCACTTAAAACAAATAAAAGTCCTGGACCTGATAAAGTATATCCAACTCTGCTGAAAGAAAAAAAGTGAGAAATACTCTCCTCCCTCACAACCGTATTCAATATGTCCTTGCGACAAGGCATTGTCCCTTCAGATTGGAAAAAGGCTAACGTGACACCGATTTTTAAGAAAGGAGACAAAAAAGTACCAGGTAATTACAGGCCCATTAGCCTAACTTCGGTTGTAGGTAAGCTACTTGAGGGCATAATTAGAGACAAAATTGTGAGTTACCTTGAAAGCCACTCATTAATTGGGGACTCACAACATGTCTTCCGAAACAAAAGATCCTGCCTATCAAATCTATTAACCTTTTATAACGACCTCTTCACTGTTTATGACGTAACCAAATCACTGGATGTAGTCTATCTTGATTTCCAGAAAGCGTTTGATAAAGTCCCGCATCATAAATTACTTTACAAATTAAAGCAAATAGGTATTGACGGTCAGGTAAACCAATGGATCGCGAATTGGTTGAGCAACAGACAACAAAGAGTAGTGATTGACGGATTTAACTCAGAGTGGGCGCCGGTCACTAGTGGCGTCCCTCAGGGCTCGGTTCTTGGCCCAGTGCTCTTCATTATTTACATCAACGACGTGGATGTTGGACTCAATAACCGCATTAGTAAATTTGCAGACGACACAAAGATTGGTAACTCGGTTCTCACTGACGAAGACAGGCAAAGCCTCCAAGAGGATTTGCACAAAATTTCAGCTTGGTCGGATAGATGGGAGATGCCCTTTAACGTAGACAAGTGCCAGGTCCTTCAAGTTGGAACGAGGAATAAGAAGTTTGCTTACGAAATGCGCGGCGTTAAACTCAAAAGCGTTCAATGCGTCAAGGACTTGGGGGTCAAAATAGCGTCAAACCTCAAATTCTCACAGCAATGCATCGATGCAGCAAATAAAGCGAACAGAATGTTGGGCTTCATTAAAAAAAACTTTTTATTTAAGAAT
>NC_066524.1:715299-746511 GCF_024679095.1 Eriocheir sinensis | reverse complement strand
TTTGTTACGCAGGTAATCTCCCGTTTCTTAAGACTAATGTTGCTACTAATTACGCCAGGTGACCTGCCCTTCCCTTCATCCCCCTTCCTCTCCCTTCCCTTCCCTTCCCTTCCCTTCCCTTCCCTACCTGTCTTCCTCCTTCCCTCCTCTTCCCTCTTTTCCCTTCCATGTCCTTCTTTTCCCTTCCATGTCCTTCTTTTCCCTTCATTCCCTCCCTTTCCCTTCCCGTCCCTTCCTTTTCATTCCCTTCCCATACTTTCCCTTCTTTTCCCTCCATTTTCCTTCCCTTCCCATTTATTCCCTCCCTTTCCCTCTTCTTCTTTTCCCTTCCTTTCCCTTTCATTCCCTTCCTTTATCTTTCCTTCCCTTCCCTTCTTTTCCCTCCTTTCCCCTTCTCTTCCCTTCCCTCCATTTCTCTTCCCTTCCCTTCCCTTCCCCCCCTTCCCTTTCCTTGCCTTCCCCTCCACCTTTCTATCCTTACCTGCCTCCACTCCCCCCTTCCCCATACTGACCTGTTTGTGCCACCCTTCCTCCCATCCCCCCTCTCCCTTCAACCCCCTTCTCCCTTATTGTGTATTTACGTTTTTCTCCTTAGAAGTCCGAATTACCGTACCTTTTTACATTATACGCCTTTTATTCACATTTTTACCTGCGCGGCCACGGTTTCCTGGGTAGTATAATACAGCCAGACTTTAGCTCTAATTACTTTTTCCTCACGCCCAAGGTCAACATCATTTTATGTAACCTTCTTACCATTTTTTTTTCCGTTACTTTCGCTCATTTCCGTGTTATTTTCCCCCTCCGTGCAGCGCTGCGGGCCGGTGTTTTCCTCGTGTGTGACTCGTGCTGAAATGTTTGGTCCGCCTTTACTTGGTCCGTTAATAAGTCTGCGTGTGTGTGTTTTATTTTTAGACTTTACCGGAACATGTTGTGGCCGGGACGAGTTTATGCTTTCTCTAGTGTTTTTTCTTTTATGTGTGTGTGTGTGTGTGTGTGTGTGTGTGTGTGTGTGTGTGTGTGTGTGTGTGTGTGTGTGTAATTCACCGACGTCCTGATCACTAGCTGGACTCGTCGTCGCCAGCAGGTACCCTTTAATTTCTGGGTACTGCTGAGACCTTCACACACCACACACACCATCCTCCTTGCACAAGGGGGGACAGTAACCGCTCTTTACCAGCGGAAAATCCTGGCGTGAGCGGGGCTCAAACCTCCCCCAGCCAAGCCGCGAAGCCTGGCCGCGCAGAGCTTTAACCACTGAGCTATCGGAGCGGTGTGTGTGTGTGTGTGTGTGTGTGTGTGTGTGTGTGTGTGTGTGTGTGTGTGTGTGTGTGTTTATTTATCGGTATTGTGTGTTTTCTGTTTGCATCTTTACTGTATATTCGTGGATCTGTGCTTTACTGTTTTTAACTAGAATTTTGTTTCTTTTAGTTTTCTTAGTGTATGTATTAATTGTCATTTTGTGTGTATTTGTGATTTTTTATGATTTTTTTGTGTCTTTCTGTCTCCCTTTGTTTTGTTTTTTAACCATGAACGAAAAACTCCACAAATATGTCATATTATTACAAAAGTACAACATTAAAGTAGACGTGTGTTGGTGAGACAATATTAAATAGTCCGAAAGTTCTACACCAAAGATTTTTAGTTGTATTTTTCTTTTCTTTTACAGGAGAAAGGTGGGTTCTGTGTGTCTTCAAGTCGTCGCGTCATGTACGTAAGTGTTGAAGTGTGTGTGTATGTGTGTGTGTGTGTGTTTAAAGGTTGATGGCATGACAAAATCAGCAACCACGTCAAAAGGAATATCTGGGAAACTAAACTAAACAATCGGTAAAGAAAACGAAACTTTAGCATCATTTCCCCGCTGTTTCAAGCACCGTCACAATGCATCCATCAGCTCCACCTCTTCCTCCACTGCCACCCAAACATCACACGCGTCTCTTTCTCCACCTACTCCATCACTTCCTTCTTTTCCTCCACTTCCACCGCCACTCAACCACCACCTCCATCTCTTCCACCACCTCCCCTACCACATCCCTTCCACCTAGACACCACATTCATCTCTCCCTCCACCTCCTCCACTACCTCCTTTTATTCCTCCTCCTCACCCACCACCCAACCACCTCCTATTTTCATTCTTCTACTTCCTCCACCATCACCACCCCACCACCACCCCCATCTCTTAAAATTCCCTCTCCTCCACCCTTTCGATATGCGGTCACCGAGCAGAGAGACGGGTGACAGTGTATCAGATGGATGACAAGGTGGATGACTTGGGTGTGTGTGAAGCGGGTGAGAGGAGAATGGGTGGGGAACGTGAGTCGGATGTGGATGAGGGGGTGAGGGGGTTAGGTTTGTGAGAATGTGTGGATGGGTGAGGTGAATGGGAAGGGGAGCAGTAATCGTGGGAGGTATTCGTTTTCATTGTTGTTCATAATTGACGCGTGGATACATTTTCTTTGGGCCCATGTTGAGAGAGAGAGAGAGAGAGAGAGAGAGAGAGAGAGAGAGAGAGAGAGAGAGAGAGAGAGAGAGAGAGAGTATCCAAGACACCATTTTCTGTCTTCTGTTTACTCACGAGAGAAATAAAACGAAAAAAAACGGGATGAGGAGGTAGAAGATGTATTTCGAAGGGGTGGCTCAAGTGGTCTCCGGGGCACACTTTACATCGTCTGCTTCGCGGCTACACAATCTATATCCATTATCATATTCCCGTCCTCTTAACTTACGTGAAGATTGTGAGAAAATTAAATTGCCTGATGCCGCACAGTTCCTTGAAGAGTGTTGTTACTTCTGAAGGAGGCGGTGGGAAGAGGAGGAGGAGGAGGAGAAAGCTGTGTAGGAGGGTGATAAGGTGTGTGTGGTTAATATTATTATTATGATAAGCTACCAAAGCCTCCCTTCAGGGTGCAGATACAACAAGTTGAACCACACAAAATACCAAAAGGTACTGGAGAGAAGCAAAGGCAACGAATAGTTAAGAAACTGGCCAGTCAAAGCCAAAAGGAGGAAAAATAAAAATACTATTTTAAACAGAAATTCACACGAGACTTAAATGTAGAAATGTCTGCAGAAAGGACAGTCTCATTGGGTAACTGATTCCATAAATTTGTCAACGACGGAAGAAAACATCGTGAGAATTGTGTCGTGCAAAAATTTGTGGGATTTAAAGCAAGATCGTTTTGACTAAGAGCAAACCTCGTGACCCGGGCATGAGTAAAAGGAACAGGCAAAGCATTGTGTAAACTGTAAGGGATGCCGACTATTCTTAAAAACTTAAAATAAAATGCTGAGGGCACCAACTTGATGCCAATGTCAAGATCAAGAACAAGTGCCGGAGAAATAAATTTAGTTGAATTGATAGCACTGTCAAGTAACTTTAAATGGCAATTGGCAGCAGACATCCAAACAGGAGCACAATACTCAGTGGGGCAAAATTAATGCATACAAAGATTTGATTACAGTTGAGTCACAAGCAAATGTTTTGAAGCACTACCGAAGCAAGCCTGTCTTCTGTGCAACAGTGGAAGACGTGGAACGTATGTGCTTCTCAAATGTCAGTTTAGAATCAAGAGCGACTCCCAACTAGAAACATCCTTAGTCTGTTCACCAAAAATATGCAAACAAGAATGAGGTGGATTCAAGGTACGGGATCTACTGATGGTAATGGGATGGTTACTGATTGGGCACTGGTGGTTAGGGATAAGTGGAATATGGAAGAAAAAGCGAACGAGGAGAAAAAAAAGACGAAACAGTAGTAACAGAATTGGGATTTTGGTAAGAGGGGGAAAAGGAGGAGGAGGAAGTGTGAGATCAGCGAAAGAGATTACAGGAAATTCATCAGGGAGAAAGTAAATCGGAAGGAGAAAATGGAGGAGGAAGAAGATGAGCGAACTGAGAAGCGGGAGGAACAAGCAGAGGAGGAGATAGACACCATGCCAAGCGGAAGGAGTGGAGGAGGAGAAGGAGAAGATTGTATAGGTGGAGGAGGAGAAGGAAGACTGAATGAATGAGTGACTATGGCGATTGCGACCTTATTTACTGATTGATTGATTATGCTGGCGATGAACTAATTAGCTGACTGACTGACTGGATGACTGAGTAATTGGATTCATACCCACTCAACTAATTGACTGACTGACGAAATGATTTGCCAACTGGTAAATGAACTGACTGACGAACTGACAGACTGAATGACTGATTTACTCGCTTACTGACTGACACTTACTGACTAATTGCCTGCATGTAGCTTAGTTGGTTGGTAGGATCATGATGATAATGATGTTATTAATGGTAATAATAATAAAAATAATAATGATAATAATTATAGTAATAATAATAATCAAAATAATATCTTATTATGATACGTGACACTTTTGCTTAGAGAGAGAGAGAAGTGACAGCTAATGACAGACAGACAGATTTACATAGAAAATCAGACCACACAGACCCCATGGTCCAGACTAGGTGGTCTGTCCTTAAACCTAAGTGATTTTACATTAATCAGAAGGCTCCTAAACGTTGCATTTCTACTCTAGTTGATATTAAGTTGAAGGAAGTGACGGTCGAGCTTATTTTTGAAGGAGTCAATCGTGTTACACTGGACCACTGATGGTGGAAGCTTATTCCATTCTCGCACTACAACGTTGGTGAAGAAAAATTTGGTGCAGTCTGAATTTACTTGTCTACATTTGAGTTTTACGCCATTGGTCCTCGTGCGCAAAGTGTCATCGATCATTAACAATGTTGATCTGTCTACATTCGTGAAACCATTAAGTATTTTAAAACATTCGATCAGTTTTCCTCGGAGGCGACGTTTCTCAAGAGAGAACATGTTAAGGGTTGAAAGCCTTTCTTCGTAGGATTTGTTGCGCAAGGAAGGGATCATTTTCGTTGCCCGACTCTGAACACCTTCTAATTTAGCAATATCCTTTGCATGGTGGGGAGACCAAAACTGTACCGCATGTTCCAAGTGGGGTCTGACTAAACTATTGAAGAGCGGGAGTATTACATCTTTATTCTTGAATAAAAAGTTTCCTTTAATGAAGCCCAACATTCTGTTCGCTTTATTTGCTGCATCGATGCATTGCTGCGAGGATTTGAGGTTTGACGCGATTTTGATCCCCAAGTCCTTGACGCATTGAACGCTTTTGAGTTTAACGCCGTGCATTTCGTAATCGAACTTCTTATTCCTCGTTCCAACTTGAAGGACCTGGCACTTGCTTACGTTAAAGGGCATCTCCCATCTATCCGACCAAGCTGGAATTTTGTGCAAATCCTCTTGGAGGCTTTGCTTGTCTTCGTCAGTGAGAACCGAGTTACCAATCTTTGTGTCGTCTGCAAATTTACTAATGCGATTATTGAGTCCAACATCCACGTCGTTGATGTAAATAATGAAGAGCACTGGGCCAAGAACCGAGCCCTGAGGGGCGCCACTAGTGACCGGCGCCCACTCTGAGTGAAATCCGTCAATCACTACTCTTTGTTGTCTGTTGCTCAACCAATTCGCGATCCATTGGTGTACTTGACCGTCAATACCTATTTGCTTTAATTTGTAAAGTAATTTATGATGTGGGACTTTATCAAACGCTTTCTGGAAATCAAGATAGACTACGTCCAGTGATTTGGTTACGTCATAAACAGTGAAGAAGTCGTTATAAAAGGTTAATAGGTTTGATAGGCAGGATCTTTTGTTTCGGAAGCCATGTTGTGAGTCCCCAATTAATGAGTGGCTTTCAAGGTAACTCACAATTTTGTCTCTAATTATGCCCTCAAGTAGCTTACCTTCAACCGAAGTTAGACTAATGGGCCTGTAATTACCTGGTACTTTTTTGTCTCCTTTCTTAAAAATCGGTGTCACGTTAGCCTTTTTCCAATCTGAAGGGACGATGCCTTGTCGCAAGGGCATATTGTATACGGTTGTGAGGGAGGAGAATATTTCGCTCTTTGTTTCTTTCAGCAGAGTTGGATATACTTTGTCAGGTCCAGGACTTTTATTTGTTTTAAGTGATTTGAGGGCTTTAAGGACTTCATCGGGTTTTATTTCAAAGTTATGCAATGCATGCTCGGGATTTACATTAGTACTGGTGTTGGTGGTAGTGGTGGGAGGACTGTTATTATTAAACACCGAGGAAAAGTAATTGTTTAATAGGTTTGCAACGTGTTGGCTGTCAGTCACTAGTGCACCGTCGCTGTTTGTTAAGGGTCCAATTCCACTTCTGATTGCCTTTCTGTTGTTTATGTAACTGAAGAAGGATTTCGGATTATTTTTACAGTTGGCTGCAATATTTTCTTCATATCTACGCTTTGCCTGACGCACAAATCTGTTTACTCGTCGTCTGGCATCATTGTAGAGTCTAATGTTTTCGGGCGTGCTTTGTTCATTCTTTAACCTGTAAAACAATTTTCTCTCCTTGACTGAGTGTTTAATTTCGCTATTAAACCAAGGTGGGCTTTTATTAGTGTTAATTCGCTTCTCGCACAAGGGGACAAATGTGTCCTGCTGAGTAAGTGATTTTTAAAGCTTAGCCAGGCGTCCTCTACATTGCCATCATCTGATAGTTGCATATCTATTAGTTTTCGTCGGATTTCTACGAAGTTGGCTCTTTTGAAATTGGGCACCTTTACTTTATTTTCAGTCACCGATGTTTGAGCTCTAATGTCAACGCGCACTAGTTTATGATCGCAGGAACCGAGGTGTTCTCCTACTGTGACATTACTGACTAGGTTATCTTGGGTCGCTATAACAAGGTCAAGTATGTTATTTTGTCGAGTTGGTTCAGAAACCATTTGGCTTAGATAATTTTCCTCTAAAAATTCGATCATTCTATGGGACTCCCCTTCTGTACCCGACAGTGTCGCCCAGTCGATATGGGGGAGGTTAAAGTCTCCTAGTATCAGTGAGTCGCTGTTATTAAGTGACTGCCTTAAGACGCTGTACATTTCAAGATCGGCATCGAGTGATTGCCCCGGAGGCCTGTAAGTGACAGATATATTTAAATTGACTTTTGCAGTGTTTACTCGCACGCACAAATGTTCAACGTTACTGTTTCTGGGTGTTTTGTCAGTGGGTTGTAAATAGCTTTTGACAAAAAGGGCGACACCACCCCCTCTACGGTTTACACGATCATTGTTGAAGAATCTGTAGCCATCTATGTTGTATTCGGAACTTAAATCAATATTTGTGGTGTCGATAAATGTTTCGGTTATAGCAATTATGTCAAAGTTTTCTGTCAGAGCAAGACATCGCAGTTCATCAAACTTGTTTCTTAGGCTACGCGCATTGAAGCTAAGGACTCTTAGGTTATCTTGAGGCTTGGTAATAGAGGTGGTGGTACTGGCGGGTTCAGTGTTACGAGTTTGGTTATGGTGTATGGTGTCTATTTACACGGGCGGAATGGAAGGACGTGGCTGAGAGTCGTTTTTTGTTGTTCGGGCGTTACGTACGGCGTCGTTTAGGAGCCTTCCGAATCTGGCTGCCCCGATGGGGGACAGGTGTATGCCGTCCCTATGGAAAAGTTTACTCTGGCCGTAGAAATGGTTCCAGGCGTTAAAGAACTCGACGTCAAGCTCTCCGCAGAGAGTCTGTAGGCGGTTGTTGAGGCTGAAGGCCTTACTGACAAGAGGCAGGCCTTGTCTCTCTCTCTCTCTCTCTCTCTCTCTCTCTCTCTCTCTCTCTCTCTCTCTCTCTCTCTCTCTCTCTCTCTCTCTCTCTCTCTCTCTCTCCCTTAATAATTCACGTTTGCAAGATATTCCTTGAAGGTTTTTGGACCCAGTGTGGAGGAGAGGCCAATGGAGGTTCGGAGAAGTGGAGGGAAGGAGAGAAAGAAGGGGGAGGAGAGGATGAAAGGAAGATGACTTGGTGTCTGACGGTAGCTGGGGAAGGAAGAAAGGTCAGGAAGGAAAGGAGGTATGAAGAAATAGCTTTAGGGAGGAGGGTAAGGAAGAGAGGAAGGAGGAAGTAAAAGATAAAAGGAAAACGACTTGGGATTAGAAGGTAGCGAGGGAAGGAGGGAAGAAAATCAGGGGAGAAAAGGTGTGAGTAAAAAGCGAAAGTAGAGAAAGAAAGAGAAGGCTGGAGCAAGTGCATGGATGAAAGGAGGGAGAGACGAAAGGAGAAAGGAAGAAAGGCGGAAAGAAAGGATGAAAAGTTTCATAGTAGGAGGAAAGAACTCAAAGAAGGGAGGTAATAAGTAGCAAGGAAGCGGAAGAGGGAGAGCGGGAAGCGTAAGCTGGTGAAAAGCGGACAAGGAAGAAAGAAATGTGGTATGAAAAGAGAGACGGAAGAAAGTATGGGGAGCAGGGAGGGAAACTTGGAAACATGGACTAGCAGGCAGCAGAAAGCCTGTTGGCTCATTACTAGGCTGCCTGCGTTCAGTGATTCAATCAATCCGTTTGCCATAGGAGTGGCTTGCAGGGAAGGATTAAAGCACTTGTGTATCTACTCTTGGGAGCGTTCAGTTCACTCCCGATGCAGCAAAGTGGCGATCAATGCGTTTCTTGAAGGAGTTGATGGTCTCTGCGCTAACCACTTCAGCAGGAAGGCTGTTCCAGTGGCGAACAACTCTATTCGTGAAATAACTCCTGCCGATGTCGGTATTGCATCGCCTTGCTTGAATTGTTTTTCCGTTGTTTCTTGTTCTCAGGTTGGTTTGTAGCGTGAAGAGTTTGGAGTGATCAACGTTGCTGAGCTTGTTCAGGTACTTAAAGACTTGTATCATGTCTCCCCGCAGGCGTCTCTTTTCCAACGTGAAGAGGTTGAGTCGCTCGAGTCGCTCTTCATAGGGCTTCGTCCTCAGTGATGGTATCATCTTCGTGGCGCGGCGCTGTACTCTCTCAAGTAATTCAATGTCTTTCCTGTAATTAGGAGACCAGAATTGCACGGCGTATTCCAGGTGGGGCCTTACCAGCGAATTGTACAAGGATAACATAACTCCCGGCGTCTTGTATTCGAAGTTCCTCGATATGAACCCAAGCATTGTATTGGCTTTCTTACAGGCGGACTTGCAGTGTTTTATTTGTTTCAAGTCACTGCTGATGGTAACCCCGAGGTCTCTTTCCTCTTGCACAACATGTAGTGGTTCGCCACCCATGTGGTATGTGTGGTTGCTGTTTCTGGATCCGATATGCATTACTTTACATTTGGCAGTGTTGAAGGACATCTGCCATTTTTCTGACCACCGAGTGATCTGGTCCAGGTCTCTCTGGATAATTTCGCAGTCTGCCGTTGTGAGGGCCTTCCCACCCACCTTTGTGTCGTCGGCAAATTTTGAAAGATTGGATTTCAATCCTAGTTCTAGGTCGTTGATATATATGATGAAAAGTATGGGTCCCAGCACTGACCCCTGTGGCACTCCACTTGTGACCGGGAGCCACTCGGAGGCCTGTCCGTTGAGTACAACTCGTTGTTTTCTTCCAGTGAGCCAGTCCTTGATCCACGCTGTCAGACTGCAGCCTAATTCCGCCGATTTGAGTTTCTTGAGGAGTCTTTCGTGTGGCACTTTGTCAAAGGCTTTCTGAAAGTCTAGATATATAACATCGCTGGGGATATGATTATCCCAGTTTTCATAGATACCTTGGAAGAAGTCCAATAAATTGGTTAAGCATGAGCGCTTGTTCCTGAAACCGTGCTGAGCATCGGAAATGATGTTGTTGTCTTCAAGGAACCTAACGAGTTTGTCTCTGATGATCTTCTCGAGGATTTTTCCCGCCACAGAGGTCAGGCTGATTGGTCTGTAGTTTAGGGCCACACTTTTGTCTCCCTTTTTGTAGATCGGAGTTACATTCGCTTGTTTCCAGTCTTTTGGGACTTTGTTTTGTTGTAGTGACAGATTGTAGATGGTGGTGAGTGGCTTGAGGATTTGCTGCTTGAGTTCCTTGAGCAGCCTGGGTGACAAGTCGTCGGGTCCGGTGGACTTGTTTGTCTCGAGTTTGTCTAGGTACTTTTTCACATCCCGTTCTTCGATTGTGCCAAGTTCGTCGGGAGTGATTCCCATCGGTGGGGTAGGGCTCTCGGGTACGGACTGGGTATTCTCGACCGTGAACACAGACGCGAAGTTTCTGTTTAGGATTTCGACCATTTGTCTACTGTCCTGTGTTAGTACGTTACTTTCATCTTTTAGGGACCGATATTGGTTTTGTCTTCTTTTGGTTCTTATATACGTGAAGAACTTTTCGGTTGGACTTGGCTTCGCGTGCAATTTGCTTTTCATAGTCGCGTTTACGCTGGCGAATGAGTGTTCTGCAAGCTCTGAGGCTTTGATGGTATTGTTCGCGTGCCTCGTCAGTGCCGTTTTCTTTGAGCGAGTTGTATTTTCTCTTCTTTAAATTAATCGCCCGTCGAACCTGGGTAGTCATCCATGGTGGGCTTGTGGCATTATTTGTTCTCCTTGTCTTCATGGGAACAGTTGTTCTCTCTACCTCCAGGAGTTTGTTCTTGAAGCCATTCCACGCTCCGTCCACAGGAGTGTAGGTCATGGGCTCCCAAGTTGTCTGGGTTAGCAGCTCACGAGCGAAATTAAAATTGGCTCTTTTGTAGTCTGGAATCTTGGACGTGTTTTCGGTGAGTTCATGGTCTGTTCTGATCTTTAGGCGGATTAGGTGATGGTCGCAACCATCCAGCTTTTCGCCGACTTGACATTCACGTGTGAGATCGGAATCACTCACGAGTACTAGGTCTAATATGTTATTATATGTTAAAAGTGTCTTCTAACATTTCGAGCAATCTGTTACCCTCCCGATCTCCAATCATCGTGGTCCAGTCAATGTTGGCACAGTTAAAGTCCCCGATAATGACTGATTGTTTGTTTTGCGTTACGGAGTGGATTTCTTCGTACAGCGCTTCGTCGTCCGCTTCTTGTTGCTTTGGAGGTCTGTAAACGGTTCCAATCGTTATTTTGTTGTGCTTGCTAGTCTCCAGTTCAACATATACTGTGTCATATTTCTCTGAGTCCCTTTTGGTTACTTCCACGGCAGGGTATTTGTTCTTGACGTAACAGATAACACCTCCTCCTTTCTTGTGAAGTCTGTTTTTGTAGAAGCTCTCGTAGCCTGGAATTGAGAATTCGGTCATTAGGTGGTCAGAGGTGGCCCACGTTTCGGTGATGGCAATGACGTCCGGACTTTCTACGTCAACGTAGGCAAGTAACTCATCCCGTTTGGGTATTAAGCTCCGCGCGTTGGTGTATAGGAGGAGGAGGAGGAGGAATACATAGGAATACATAGGAAGAACAGACACCAGAAGACCTATCGGTCTATGGCGAGGGTGTCTGTTTACTACCGCTACTACTAGTAATCTACGTGTGGTAGGACAGGACAGAAAAGATGAAGGCTCCTCCCCACCCACCTCTCCCTCCGGCAACGTGCCGGCAGGAAATAGTTAGAAGAGAACACCATGTACCTTTAAGGAAGAAAGGGACATGGAAATTTTACAGTAAAGAGAGAAATAAGAGGAAATTACTGTCCTTAACTTACACTACTGGTAACTTAAGCTGTGGGGGAAAATGACTTCATTACATAAGAACATAAAAACACAGAAACACGAGGAGAATGGAAGAGGACGAGTGGCCTGCACAGGGCAGCCTCAGGATCCCCCCTAATACTCAAGATGGGTGAGGTGTAGTTTCAGGGGCACAGGTGGAGGCTTGATCCTCGTTTTACCGGCGGTACTAGGCACGGCACCAGTAACCTGTCGCCTTACTGCACCCACACCTCACTCCACCTGTCATGCGGACATTAACTGTTGCTTTACTCTATTGTTAACTTGCGCTACTTGCAATCTAGGTTGTGGGGGAGAATAATATGAATTTAGGTTGACGTCTTGCTGCAATCTGTGGAGGTGGAGGAGGTAAGAAAGTGTGGCGGAAGAGGAAAGCAAAGAAGGACGGTAGATAAGAGTAGACAGGAAAGAAGAAGGTTGAAATATAATTAATATGTGAGGAGGAAGAAAGGAAAGACGAGAAAAAGAAGAGAAGGAAGAGGTAAGATAGAGCAGCGGAGAGAGAAGCAAAGAGGAAAGTAGGAAAGGAAAAAGACGCAAAAGGAAGATGTGATGTTCTGAGGTAAAAGGGAGAGAGAAACAAGGAGGAATAAAAAAGATGGAAAAAGCAGGAGGTGGGGAGCAGTAGGAGAGGTGATGGAGAAATGGAGAGAAAACAAGATGGCTGGAAGGGAGGAAATGAGGAAGATAGATAGGTAAACAAGAGAGGAATATATGTAAAGGAATGAAGAGGAGGAGGAGAAGGACGAGGAGGAGGAGGAGGAGGAGGAGGAGGTGGAAGGGAAAGGGTGAGAGGGCAGTCAGTTTGAGAGCAAGAGGAAGGAAATTGAGAGGAAGGAGAGACGAGAGATAAGAGGAGGGAAAAAGAGGCTGCAGTTTGGAGGAAGAGCATCAGATTCGTCTCCTTCCTTCTACTCCCTTCCCCTTCTCGGCTTGCTTTCCTCTGCCTTCTTTTTATCCCCCTTCCTTTCATTCTTTCAGTTCCCTCTTCTCTCTCTCCTGCTCTTCCTATCTTTCTCTTCCTTTTTTCTCCATTATCTCTTCTTCCTCTCCTCATCTTACCCTTCCCTCCCTTTTCCTTTACTTCCCTTCTTCCACTCTTCCCTCCCTTACTCTTTCCCTCTCTCCCTCTCTCTTTTCCTCCCTCCCTTCCTCCCTCCCTTCCGTTAGTTTCTCTCTTCCATGTATTATAATAAATGATCTTGTCTTCTTGTCCTCCTCCATTCTCTCTCTCTCTCTCTCTCTCTCTCTCTCTCTCTCTCTCTCTCTCTCTCTCTCTCTCTCTCTCTCTCTCTCTCTCTCTCTCTCTCTCATCACGTGGTTCCCTCTCCACCTCCACGTCCTCCTCCATCTTCGCCTCCACTTTTACCTCCACATCTACGCCTCCTCCGTTTATTCTCCCTTAAAGTCGTATTATCCTTCCTTCTCTTCCTTCTGTTCCTTTTCTTTCGGCGTTCTCCTCCTCCTCTTCCTTTTCCTTTTCATTTCTCTTTGTCCTTTTCTTTTTCGCGTTATCTTGCCTCTTTGTTTGATTTTCATTCCTTCGTTGTCATTTTCTAGATTGTATTTTCCTCCCTCTCCTCCTCCTCCTCCTCCTCCCCCTTACCCTACGCCCCTGTCCACCCAGCAGTGAATGGGTACCAGGTATTAATCGGGGGTTTTGTCCCGTCTCCTGGGATCTGTTCCCTTCTATAATTCACAGATGTTGCGCCGACTAAACGAAACTCTCCAACTTTTTTCCTCCTCCTCCTTAAGACAACATTGGTAAAGTCAGCTCAAGGGGAATTTTGGTCATGTGGAGAGAGCATTGCAAACTGACCCTTATTAGCCCCTCCCTCCCCCCAATTATCTCCACTTTCCCTCCCCCTTCCTTCCTCCTCTCCTTCCCTTGCAGCCATCTTCCCCTCGCTCCTCTCCTCCTCCCCTTCCCCTCTTCCTACCTACTTTTTCATCTCTCCCTCCCTCCCTCTTTCACTTCCTCCCTCCCTTCTTCCCTCATTGACACCCTCTTCCTACCCTTTCCCTTTTCCTACCTCCTCTCCTTCTGTTGGGTTTTCCTCCTCTCCTATAGATTAATCTGATTACCTGTTGCCTTGCCTGTTTGTTTAGCCAAATATCTACTTGTTGATGTATTTTGTCCTCTGTGTATGTTTTGTTTTGTGTTTGTTTTGCGAGTCTGTTTTTTGTACATTTTTGTTTCATCTATTTTATGTATTTTTTCTTATTATTTGATATGTTTATCGATTTCATGCATGTCTATTTTATGTCTTACCAGTTTGGTGTTAAAAAAAAAACGAGTAGACATTCATGAAATTATATTAAAAAGACAAACATAAGAAGACATGCATGAAATTTTATCGAAATACATGAAAAGACTTACATATGTACATCGAGTAGATGAAGACATCTATTAGATGTACGTGTCTTTTCATGTATGTCTTGATAAAATTTCATGTGTCTTCTTATGTTAGTCTTTTTAATATAATTTCATGTATGTCTTCTTAGTTTTTTTATCACTGAATGTCTTTATTGCTGACTATCGACGTTTTTTTTTTTTGTTTTTTTTACCTGAAAACAGTAAAGTTTGTTTTTTGTTAGTATTCGTGGTAACAAAGTTACGTGAGAAAAGAATATGATACTAGAACTTTTAAAAACAAAGGAGGAATTAGGAAAGTAGATAGGCTGAGGTATTTACTATGTACCCCTGATCATAGATGGAGGTGAGAAAAAAACAAAGTAAAAAAATAAAAGGAAGGAATTTGGGATTTAAGAAAGCGAAAGAAGGAAAGATGTAAAAATATGGAATGATGGATTAAAAAGTAATGGTGGTGCTTCCTTTTGGTGGCTGAAGAAGCAAGAAAAATAAATATGAAAAGTGAAAATAGATTAAGCTGAAAAAAGAAAGAGAAGCGATTAGAGAACGAAAAGGAACATGAGTGTAAAAATAAAATAGAAAGACTAAAGAAAGGAAGAAATGTGGCCAACTTTCTTTGCTGCGGATATAAGAAAAGAATAAAAATATGAAGAAAGATATTGTGGAAAATAAAGTAAAAGAGAAAAGATTTGAAGAAAGGATAAAGGCGCAAAATGAAAAGATATCAATAAAATTTATTAAATTTGGTTGTTTTTAGTTAATACGGAAGCAAGTGAACAAAGAGAAATGAGAACAATCATGAAAGGAAAGAGAGTGACAGAAAAAGAGCGGAGGAAAAGTTTAGAGGAAAAATTAAGTAGTGGAAATAACAGAGGAGCAGAGGATGCCTTTGGTCGCCTCGTGCTCGGGCCATTAAAGAGGTGTAAAGACTGAGGGGCGGGGTGGAGGCGTGGGGAGAAAGATGGAAAGAGGGAGAAATGGGGAGAAAAAACGTAACGGGGCGGAAAGAGTGGAGAAACACGATGCAAAGGATGGCGCGTGTAGTTATTATAAAAAAAAGTGTAAAAATGCGGACCAAGGAAAGAAGAGAGAACAAGAAAAACGTTAATAATGGAAAGAACGTTAAAGAACAGCGATAAAGGAAGAGAAGATGCTTGTAATTAATATTGAAAGACGTTTAAAAATGTGAGCGAAAAAGAAGGAAAGAAATGAGATGAGGAAAAAGGTTAAATAGGAGAAAAAGAGTAATGAAAAGCAATAAAACATAAGATTGGTGTGGGTACTTTTAAGATAAACGATAAAAGAGATAACGTGTTTAAAAGTTAGAAAAAAAAGAAGGAATGCAATGTTTTTCGTTTTTGATATATAAAAATGTGATAGAATGAAGTCAAGTAAACAAACAAATATCAAAGAAAGTTAAGTAGAAACAGAAAACATAATAATAAAAAATAGTGACGGTGCAGAAAATATTGAAGTGTAAAGTTTATTTTTATATTTTCATGATCAGGAACAAAAAAAAAGCACGAATTCCCGCCTCTTGCCTTCCAAGTTGAAGAAGAAAGAGTAAGAAAGTGACACGTGACACTTTACCACCACCCCTGTAGCGTGGACCTGCTCTCCTTAACCAGGTGGAAAATGAGGAAAAGGTAAAAGAGGAAACCAAAGAGTAAGAGTAAAAAAATTAACACTGAAGGGTAAGAGTAAGAGGGAAGAAAAAAAGAAAGTAAGAAGAAAAGGAATCTAAGAGAAAAAGCTTAAGAGTAAGAGGAAAAAGAAAGTAAGAGGAAAAGGAAAGTAAGATGAAAAGAAAAGTAAAAGAAAAGGAGAGTTACAGGAAACAAGTAGGAGTAAAGAAAGATTACCACCTTCCCCTCAGCGCTTGACGTAACGAGGCGCAGGAGGAAGAGGAGGGAGAATGAGAGAATTAAGCAAGGCGCACACGGCACGACCTAGACCAAAGACCTGCCGCGACCTCGGGGGTCGCCGACCCAGCCCGACCTGTAAATCATGGCCTCTGATCGTACGGGCTCTCACACGAGTGTACGACGTGTTTCAGATCTCCTCAAGATGAGCTACGAAAAAATGTCCCAAACCCCAGCGACCTTTACAGATCTTAAAAGACCTCAAAAGACCGGCACATACCCGTTTGCGAGCTGTTCAAGACGTAAGAAAATCGGGTTTACTTGAGCGACCCACATGCGACCAGACAAGACCAATATACGAGTTATCTGTGACCTACTTACGAGGTACATACGACCATCCGAGACCCGTTTCCGACTTTCTACGACCTATTCCCGATCTATTTCCGACCTTTCCCGACCTTTCCCGACCTGTGTTCGACCGTCACCGACCTCTTCCGACCTGTCACGACCTCTTGCGACATCAAAAGACTCGTTTTGGACCAGTTTTCGATCTGTTTCCCGAGTTTTTCAGAATTCCGGAGGTCGCAGCTGTCTGTCTGCACCGTAGAAAAGCATGCCTTGTCCAGGCCAGCATTCAGTTGCTCCAAAAATCCAGAAGAGAGAAGACAGAAGAGAGAGATCAGTATCCAGTATGGCACATAAGGAAACAGAAGCAAGTTCTTGGTTTGCTGCAGAAGAAACCTATCTGAAGGCAGCAGCGGCCCTGCTAGATGACTCCTCCTCAGACACAGAAGAATATACAGCACCTCCCCCTCTCCAGGCCCAGAGAAAAATAAGAGGAAGTGGGTCAAGGGATGGTTAAAGAAGAAGGAAAAGGGCCACTGCCAGGATCTTCTGCCAGATTTGCTGGAAACAGACCCACCTGGCTACAAGAACTTTTTGAGGTTAGATGAAGAGCTGTTCACTGAAATTGAAGGCAGAGTGCGAGCTAGAATTGAAAAAAACAGACCACCAACATGAGAGCTTCCACCAGTGCTGCAGAGAGACTAAGCATCACTCTAAGGTTCCTAGCCACTGGAGAGTCCTATCAATCCCTTGCTCTCCTCCAATCCTGGAGGTGGGGAGACAACACTATCGGAAAGATTGTACCAGAAACATTTGAGGCCATTATTGCAGAATACATGGAGGAGGTCATGCCACGTCCCAAAGCCCCTGAAGACTGGAAGAAGATAGCAGAAGAATTTGGCAGCAGATGGCAGTTCTACAACTGTATAGGTGCTTCAGATGGAAAGCACATTGCCATCAAGGTCCCACGTAACCAAGGTTATGTCTACTACAACTACGAAGGCTTTCACTCCATTATCCTGCTGGCTCTGGTGGATGCTGGTCACAAATTCATCTTCATTGACTGTGGGTCCAATGGCAGTGCTAGTGACAGTGGTGTCTTCAGAGATACACAGTTCTTCAAAAAGTTGGAAAATGGAACCATGGTCCTGCCTGAACCAGAACCACTTCCAGATGACACAGAACCAGTTCCATACCATATACCGTAGTAGCTGATGATGCCCTTGCCATGAGAAACTACCTGATGAAGCCGTACCCCCAGAGAAACATGACCAAGGGACAGAGAATCTTCAACTACAGACTGAGCAGAGCCCGCAGGATTATAGAGAATGTATTTGGAATTCTGACCCAGTGATTCAGATTCCTGTTGACAACAATGGCGATGGCCCCAGAGAAAGTTGTGTCTGTGGTAATGGCTGCCTGTGTTCTGCACAACTTGATCCTGACCAGGTACCCGAGAGCTGCTGCAGATGTAGACAGAAGATCCAAACTCCCATGAAGTAATTAGAGGAGCCTGGAGAGATGAAGTTGGAGAAGAATGGCTTCAAGGACTGCAAGCCCTGGCAGGCAACACATCAACAAGGACAGCCAGGGAACAGCGAGACTTTCTACAAGTCTACTACAACAATATTGGGGCGATGCCATGGCAGGACAAGATGATTTAAATTTAAATATTTACTGATTGTACTGTCGATTGAATTTCTTTATTGTGTAGCCAATGCCATGAATTGCATTATGATGTCAAATGCCAATTTTATTTCTACACTGTGTAACTAATGCCAATTATATTTCTAAAATGTGTAACTAATGCCAATTGTATTTCTAAAATGTGTAACTAATGCCAATTGTATTTCTAAAATGTGTAACTAATGCCAATTGTATTTCTAAAATGTGTAACTAATGCCAATTGTATTTCTAAAATGTGTAGCTAATGCCATATTTGTGAATAAAATTTTTCGAAGTAGATGAAAAATCATTTTAAAACTAAGTAAATCGAATACAGATGGCATCTGACGACATCGACCAATAAAGACCCGATCCGAGCAACATCCGAGTATGAAAGAGCCGTTTCCGAGGCGTTTCAAAGCTGCCTGCGAGCGGCCCAGGTCGTGGAATTTTTTGAACATTTTGAAAATCCCACGATTTTGGACAAGACCTCACGATCCGCCTCGACCTCACCCAAGACCCCCCCCCCTGACCTATTTAGGATGTGTTCCCGACCTACTGCGATCACTGGCGACCCCCGAGGTCGCGGCAGGTCTTTGGTCTAGGTCGTGCCGTGTGAGGCTTGCTTTAAGAGCTTAAACACCTTTTTTTACAACTCTGTTATTAAACAGGAACATTACTTTTTCATTAATTCTTTTATTTTCATGGGAGCACTGCGTTGGCAGGATTGTATTTTATTGTTTTATTTTTATTTAAGCACTTGATCCGCCTCTTTACCGTGAAAATAAAAGATAACAGTTGACCGCCACCATTGTTTCCTCTCTTTTCCATTTATCTAGCTTTGTTTTAGGCTGGGTGATGGTGATGGAAAAGGAGTAGGAGGAGTTTTGATGGTGAGAGGTGGTGGTGAAGGTGTTAGAGTATAGTGTTGAATGCGGTGGATTGAATGAGGGTGGTGATGATAGTGTTAAATGAAGGTGGTGATGATGATAGTTTAGATGTTGGGTGATGAATAATGTGATAATGATGGAAAGGAAGATGGTGATGATAGTCGAAGGGGTGTTTAGAGAGCAATGTGGTAGTGGTGGTGATAGTGATGATAAACACTTTTCGCTCGCACACTGGGATAGGCTGTTTACTTCCATTACCATATCTGCAACCTTTCCCAGCATCATTTTCTTGCCAGTAACACCTTTCGCCAACTTTATTCTTTTCCCGAACTTACATGTTGGGATTATTTTATTTTCCTCATCGCCACACTCCATCTCATTACTTTTTTTTCTAAGGTTAAGCGTTGCAATAAGGTTTTTTCCCACTACCACAGACTCGCCTTCTGCCAGCTTAATATGCGTAATCCCTCCTACATGAACGTTCCCACAAGTATCATTTTCTCACCGCCAGTCACACGCACGACTAACTTTATTCCCTTCCCATGACGAAAGGAGAAAATAGGCTAGTTTTTTTTCCTCCTCCTCCTCCTCCTCCTCCTCCTCCTCCCTTAAACAGACAACTCACACCGGCTAAATCGCCTCATCACACACAACATTATCACACGCATCCCCTCACTCCTTCTCTTAGTAGATGAAAAGGTTATCGGTTTAAGGTTCATCTCCCTTGTCCGTAAACCCTCAGCTCGCCTCCCCTTCCCTTCCCTTCCTCCTTCCCCTCTCCCTCCTCCGTCTCATATATGAGCTCTAATATTATCATCTCGCTCTCTCTTCTTTTTTCCCGTTCTTCCTGTTTTCCTTCTTTTCTTCCTTCCTTTCTAGAAATCCTCTTTGGCTGTGTTGTTGTCCTCACTTATCTCTGTTTTCTTCATTGTTTATGTATTTGTCATTTTCTCTTGCTTTTCTTCCTTCATTCGGTTGCTTATTTTTTCGTTAGCTGGTTCCTTCCTTCCTCTCTTCTCTCCTCTGTCCATTCCTTTTTTTTTTTTCCCTCCTTTGTCTTTACTTTTTTCTTCATTTCTTTCCTCTTTTCTTCGTTCAATTCTTACCGTCTTATCTTCTTTCATACCTTCCTTTCCTCCTTCCTTCCTTTCCTCCTCTCTTCCTTCCTCATCCCACCCTCCAATATGTGATTTACACTAATTACTTTATTATTACGTCAGACACACTCTCTCTCTCTCTCTCTCTCTCTCTCTCTCTCTCTCTCTCTCTCTCTCTCTCTCTCTCTCTCTCTCTCTCTCTCTCTCTCTCTCTCTCATTTTGTGTTTTACCCTTTTCTTACCTTTTCCCTTATCGTCTTTTCCCTTCATTCCATCCTTGCTTTCCTTTCCCTCTCATTTTTCATTATTTTCTTCATTTCCTCCTGTTTTCTATTTCCTCCTATTTTTTCCATCAGTTCTCTTCCTGCCGTCCTTCCTAGCTTTATAAATCATTCTTTTCTTTTCCATATCATTCTACCATTTCCTTGACCTTCTGTCTGTCCTTGCTTCCCTTCCTTCCCATCTTCTTCCTTCCTTCACCTTTTTGTCCCTTCTTTCGTTTCATGCAACTAGCCATTCCACATCATCATTTCCCTCTATCTCATTCAATTAATTTATTCCTGTTTTTATCAGGCTAATTTTCATTTAGTCCATTTTTCTTTATTTTGCGCTTTTTTCTTCCCTCGTTTGCTTACTTCTTTCGTTCTTCCTCTCATATCATCTGTACTTTCCATCCCAATTTTCTCCTTCTTTATTCACTTTCTACTTTCGTCTTTTTTTCATTCCATCTGTCTTTTTCATCTCAACTTTTCCTTCCTTCATTGTCTTCTTTCATTCTTGCTTTCTTCCTTTCTTCCATTCACTTCACTCATGTTCCATTTTTTGCGATCTTTTCCACTAAAACCATTATTCTACTCGTTAATCTCTCTTTTCGTCATTTCTTCCTTCCTTACCACCACCTTACTTCCTTCCCTTTCTCTCTTTTTTCCCTTATTTGGCTCATTTTAATCTAGGAGTATAGATGAAAGGGAGAAAATTAAGAGTAGAAGCATGGTTTGATTGAAGAGGAAACAGGATAAGGAAAAATATAAAGGAAGGACTAGAACGTCAAGAGAAAGAATAGGAGGTAATGAAGGAGGAAAGAAGGAAGTTGAGGTCGTGTGTGTGGGCGTGACAAGAGCGTGGGGAGCCAGTCTTCGTCTCAAATTGTGACCTCGACTTGTCTTACTCCTTGTCTTTGTGATCTGCTTCTTTTTCTTCCTTTCTTGTCTTTTCTTTGGTCTTTCGCGTTCTGGTTCATGGTTTTCTTTGTCTGTTTCTTCCTTTTCTTCATTTTGTTTCTTCTCTTGATTTTATTCTTGATTTTGTTTTGTTTTTTCTTTCCCGTTTTCTTTCTTATTTGTTTTTTTTCCTTTGTTTCTTCACATTTGGTTCTTGGTTTTCTTTGTCTTATTTTCAATTTCGCTTTTCGTTTTCTTCATCTTTTTAAATATTTTTTTTCCTGCCTCGATTTTCTCCAAATTTTCTTTATTTTTCTTCGTCAGTTCATTATATATATTTTTATCCTGAATTCACTGACACCCTTTCTCCTCATGCTCCCTATCCTCCTCCTCCTCCTCCTCCTCCTCCTCCTCCTATTTATCGCCTTATTCCTCCTGTTTTCTACTCTGATTTTTTTAACTTTATATTTTATGTTCCTCTGCCTCCTCAGCCTCCTCGTCCTCTTCTTTCTGATCTTTTCATCCTCTCTTCTTTTTCTTAATCCATAGCAATTTCCTCCTCCTCCTCCTCCTCCAACTACTACTACTACTACTACTACTACTACTACTACTACTACTCTGTTATAACGTGCTCGGTGGTCTCCCACTCTTGCTCCCCGCCAATACTCTCCTCTTCTTCCCCATTCCTTTGCCTTCCCCATTCCTTCCCTTGCTTCTCCTCCCTTTCCCTCCCCTCCTCTCCCCGTTACCTTCCCCCCACTGCAGCCAAACTTAACCTGACACAATATACCTCCATCTGTAACTTCACCCCATTCACAATTACAACAACAGACTCCATTTAAAATCAGTCTCTCTCTCTCTCTCTCTCTCTCTCTCTCTCTCTCTCTCTCTCTCTCTCTCTCTCTCTCTCTCTCTCTCTCATGTTACTGCGGAATAATCTACAAGACCCAAATTATTATCGGACACAGCCATTTAACGTGTGTGTGTGTGTGTGTGTGTGTGTGTGTGTGTGTACCAGTTGATTAGCACAATGAAAAATGTATGTCGTGTGCTTGAGAGAGAGAGAGAGAGAGAGAGAGAGAGAGAGAGAGAGAGAGAACACACACACACACACACACACACACACACACACACACACACACACACACACACACACACACACACACACACACACACACACTATTGCACTATTAACGCCACTCCATCCGTCTCTGGAGGTGCAGGTGTGGGTTTGATAAGACAGGCAGGTGTGTGGGCATGAAGAAGCTTAAGCAGGAAGTCATACAATAAACAGATGAGTAGACACAGGTAGACAGGCACGAACACGAGGACGACAGACAAGAAAGAGATAAAGAAAAAAATAAAGACAAAGAAAGAAGGCAGACAGTAAGTAGATGAGCATTAAGACAGGCAGGTAGACAGGCACGAACACGAACAAGATAGACAAGAAAAAGACATAAAGAAAAAGAAGAAAAATAAAAAGGATATACAAGAAATAGATGAGCTATTAGACATAAAGATACACAGGCACGAACACGAACAAGATAGACAAGAAAAAGACATAAAGAAAAAGAAGAAAAATAAAAAGGATATACAAGAAATAGATGAGCTATTAGACATAAAGATACACAGGCACGAACACGAAAAAGATAGACAAGAAAGACACAAAGAAAGAAAAGAAAGACAAAGGAAAAAGATAGACAGCAAATAGACGAGTAATTTTGATAATATGTATTGGTGAAAAGGGAAGATGCGGCACACAAACATTACATGAATACCGTAAATATGTTGACACTCCCCACTAACTTCCTCTTTCCTCTCTTCCTCCCCCCCCATCACCTTCCTTCCTCACCCTCCCTCCTTCTCTTCCCCTTTCTCCCCAATAACACCCCCACGAATATCCTCTTTCCCACCTCTCTCCCTCCTCCCCACATAACCTTTCCTCCTCCTTTCTCTTCCCCCCTACTTTTCCCTTCTTCCCCTTACTCTTAAAATTTTGTCTCCCCAATATCTCCACCTTTTTGACTTCTCCCAAAAATTGGTCCTATCATGCTCGTGTTTCCTCCCCTTCTCCCCTCACTGCCACCCTCCACACCCTCCTGTTCTCCCTTCACCTGCTCTTCCCTCCTATCTCTCCGGTTTACGTCCCCTTCCAACACGCTCTCTTCAACACTCCTCCTCCTCCCCTCTTCTCTCCCCCTCATGACCCTTCTCCACCTCCCTTCCTCTCCTCGCTTTCCTTCCTCCATCATACCCCCCGCCGTCCTCTAGCATACTTTTCCCCCTTGTCCTCCTCCTCCTCCTCCTACCCTCGCTGTCCCTTCACATCTTCCTCGCTGTCCCTTCACATCTCCCCCCCCCCCCTCCGTCCAGTGACGCCCCCCCCACAACCTCATTTTACCTCTCCCCAACATCGTCTCCCCCTCCCTTTCCCATTACACACAACATGACGGACTTTGTGACAGCCTCGCTAAATCCAGGTTGAGTTATCGGGGAATCTCCTGTCCTGTTTTTTTTGTTTGTATGTTTATAGTTTTTTCCTTCGTTTTGTTGACTATGATTGGATTTGTTAGTTTCTTGTGTGAGTTGGTTTGTGATATTTTCTGTCTTTTTTGTGTGTTCTTAGACTTTTTTTTTATTATTTGGTGTCTCCTTAACATTTTTTTCAGGTGGATTGTCATTTTCCTTCATGGTGGATTCTTTGTTATCTTTTCAAGAGTGGTTAGCATTGTTTGCAATTACTACTGGTCTGTTAATTGTCATATTCCAGGGAGGATTTTCATCACATTTACTTATTTTATTAGGGGAGAAAACTGGGTAACAAAACATAACATTAATTTTCCAAACATATATTCGTTAGCTTACAAAGTCAAACTTGAATTCTTTCGAGCCTTCTATTTACAACAAATGAAGCACACAGCGTAATGAATTCCCTTTTTTTATAATGCAAATAAAACAAACAAACGTAAGCAAACCCAAATACTAGTAAGGAATATAACATAAGTAGCCCAAAAGGCCGGAAGGCCTATGGAAATCCAAAACAAAAATTGCCCCGACATTTTGATAAAAAAAAAAAAACAGTCCTCGCACTGACTCGTCAGTTACTGTGCAGGACTTCCGTGTCGCCGAGCACAGGCGTGGCGCCGCTCACACTCATGAATCTCACTACTTTGACTTTTCTCCGCATTGTCTGTATGGAATCACATCCCGCCAGCCTTGCTCCGATGTGTGTTCTGCCTCAGCGAGCGTTACCGCGCTCACTGTTTCTTTTTCTTGGAGGCGCCGTGATGCCAGTTCTCTTTGGCTTGACTCTTGCCCTTGCCCTTGGCCCTGGCATGGAGGCATAAGGATGATGAAGGAGATGTATTCAACCCCTTCCTCTTTCATCTTCCATTGTGTCATTTTCCAGCGATCCATCGAGACACCCTTCCGTGCATTCCTTCTGATTTTCCCTCCCACACATCCTCCTCATCATTACAGTATCATTATGATCATCATCATCATCATTAGCAGCAGCAGCAGCCATCACCAGTCCACTATATCACTACATTTTTTCTTTTATTAACGCTTTCATCCCTTTACTTCTACTCGTCTTTATTTCCCTTCTTTCCCCGTCTGTCCTCCCTCCTCTCGCCCCCGTTTTTTTTTTTTTTTTTTTTTTTTACAACAACAAAGGAGGCAGCTCAAGGGCAACAAAAAAAGAAAACAACAATAAAAAAAAAGCCCGCTACTCGCTGCTCCTAAAGTAAAACAAAAGAGGTGGCCGAAAGGAAGATCAAATACAGGAGGAGAGGTGTCCTGATACCCTCCTCTTGAAAGAGCTCAAGTCGTAGGCAGGAGGAAATACAGATGAAGGAAGATTGTTCCAGAGTTTACCAGCGTGAGGGATGAAAGAGTGAAGATGCTGGTTAACTCTTGCATAAGGGGTTTGGACAGTATAGGGATGAGCATGAGTAGAAAGTCGAGTGCAGCGGGGCCGCGGGAGGGGGGGAGGCATGCAGTTAGCAAGTTCAGAAGAGCAGTCAGCGTGGAAATATCGATAGAAGATAGAAAGAGAGGCAACATTACGGCGGAATTTAAGAGGTAGAAGACTAGCAGTATGAGGAGGAGAGCTGATGAGACGAAGAGCCATAGCCTCCACTCTGTCCAGAAGAGCTGTGTGAGTGGAGCCCCCCCACACATGAGATGCATACTCCATACGAGGGCGGACAAGGCCCCTGTATATGGACAGCAACTGTGAAGGGGAGAAGAACTGGCGGAGACGGTACAGAACGCCCAGCCTCGAAGAAGCTGATTTAGTAAGAGATGAGATATGAAGTTTCCAGTTGAGATTTTGAGTTAAGGATAGACCGAGGATGTTTAGTGTTGAGGAAGGTGATAGCTGGGTGTTGTCAAAGAATAGGGGATAGTTGTTTGGAAGATTGTGTCGAGTGGATAGGTGGAGAAACTGTGGTTTTGAGGCGTTGAAGGACACCAGGTTCTTCTTGCCCCAATCGGAAATAATAGTAAGGGCTGAGGCTAAGCGTTCTGCAGCCTCCAGCCTTGAGTCGTTAAGTTCCTGAAGGGCGGGTCTTCTATTTAAAGAAGTTGAGTAATGCAGAGTGGAATCATCGGCGTAGGAATGGATAGGACAGTTCGTTTTGGAAAGAAGATCATCAATGAACAACAGAAAAAGAGTGGGAGATAGGACAGAACCCTGTGGGACACCACTGTTAATAGATTTAGGGGAAGAACAGTGACCGTCTACCACGGCAGAAATAGAACGGTCAGAAAGGAAACTGGAGATAAAGGTACAGAGAGAAGGATAGAAACCGTAGGAGGGTAGTTTAGAAAGCAAAGATTTGTGCCAGACCCTATCAAAAGCTTTTGATATGTCCAGCGCAAAAGCAAAAGTTTCACCGAAACGGCTAAGATAGGATGACCAAGAGTCAGTTAAGAAGGCTAGGAGATCACCAGTAGAACGCCCCTTGCGGAACCCATACTGGCGATCAGATAGAAGGTCAAATGTGGAAAGGTGCTTTTGAATCTTCCGGTTAAGGATTAATTCAAAAGCTTTAGATAGACAAGAAAGTAAAGCTATAGGACGGTAGTTTGAGGGATTGGAGCGGTCACCCTTCTTAGGCACAGGCTGTATGAAGGCATACTTCCAGCAAGAAGGAAAGGTAGATGTTGACAGGCAGAGGCGAAAGAGTTTGACCAGGCAGGGTGACAGCACGGAGGCACATTTTTTAAGGACAATAGGAGGCACTCCATCAGGTCCATAATCCTTCTGAGGATTGAGGCCAGAGAGGGCATAGAAAACATCATTTTGAAGAATCTTTATAACAGGCATAAAGGAGTCAGAGGGGGGATGAGTAGGAGGAATATGCCCAGAATCGTCCAGAGTGGAGTTTTTAGAAAAAGTTTGAGAGAAGAGTTCAGCCTTAGAGATAGATGAGACGGCAGTGTTGCCGTCAGGACTGAGGAGTGGAGGGAAAGATGAAGAAGTGAAGTTGGAGGAGATGTTTTTGGCTAGATGCCAGAAGTCACGGGAAAAGTTAGAGAAAGCAAGGTTTTGACATTTTCTATTAATGAAAGAATTTTTGGTTAGTCGGAGAATAGATTTGGCACGATTTCGGGCAGAAATGTAAAGTTCATAATTAGCATTAGTTTGAAGGCTCTGGTACCTTTTGTGAGCTACCTCTCTATCATTGACAGCACGAGAAGAAGCGTGATTAAACCAAGGCTTTTTAGCGTGAGGAGTAGAGAAAGAACGAGGAATGTATGCCTCCATTCCAGAGACAATCACCTCTGTGATGCGCTGAGCACACACAGAGGGGTCTCTATCCTGGAGGCAATAATCATTCCACGGGAAATCGGAAAAGTACATCCTCAGGTCGTCCCACCGAGCTGAAGCAAAATGCCAGAAGCATCGCCTCTTCGGTGGGTCCAGAGGGTGTACAGGAGCAATAGGACAGGATGCAGAAATAAGATTGTGATCGGAGGAGCCCAACGGAGAGAACAGTTTGACAGAATAAGCAGAAGGGTTTGAGGTAAGGAAGAGGTCTAGAATATTGGGCCGGTCTCCAAGACGGTCGGGAATACGTGTAGGGTGTTGGACCAACTGCTCTAGGTCGTTGAGGATAGCAAAGTTGTAGGCTTGTTCACCAGGATGGTCAGTGAAAGAGGATGAAAGCCAAAGCTGGTGGTGAACATTGAAATCTAGGATGGAGATTTCAGCGAATGGAGAGTGGGTCAAGATGTGCTCCACTTTAGAATTCAAATAGTCAAAGAATTTTACATAGTTGGTAGAGTTAGGTGAGAGATAAACAGCACAGATGTATTTAGTAATAGAATGACAATGAAGTCTTAGGCAGATGGTGGAAAATTCAGAAGAGTCAAGGTCGTGGGCACGAGAGCAAGTGATGTCGTTGCGCACGTAGGCGCAACATCCAGCTTTGGATTGAAAATTAGGGTAGAGATAGTAGGAGGGAACAGAGTAGAGATTGCTGTCAGTAGCCTCAGAAACCTGTGTTTCTACCCTTACTCAAGAAGCACAAGAATTTTACCTGTATCCCTCTCTTTCTATCTTCTTATCTCCCCTCCTTTCTCTTCTTCATCATCATCATCATCTTCCTTCCCAGGAAAAGCAGGAACAAGAAATAGGTAAGCTCAGAGCTTCTTTTCTCTCCTCACTTCACACACTCGTCTCCTCACCTCCTCCTCTTCATCTCCTCGCCTCCCTTTCACCCATGAACAGGAAGGAAAAGGTGAACTCAGCTCCTTTTCTCTCCTCACTCTCCTGTCTCCTCATCTCTTCCTCTCCTCCTACTTCCTCTCCCTCACACAAGAGCAGGAATTTTGAGGCGAACTCACGCTTCTTTGCTCTCCTCTATCTTCTTATCCCTCACCCCCTCCACATCTCCTTTCTAGCAAGCACACCAGGAAACAGAAAAAAAATGGCGTTCTTAGAGGTTCTTGTGTCTTCTGTCTTCTCACTCCCTCTTCATCTCCTCCTTACATCTCTTACGCAGGAAAAGCAGGAACAAGGAAGGAAAGGGTTAAAAATGAGCTCCTTTTCTCTCCTCTCTTCTCGCCCTCCTGTCTCCGCTTCATCTCCTCAACTCCTCGTCACCTTCTTCCCCTCATCTCCTTCCAGCCTTCACCAAGGGAAAGAATAAACAGGAAGGAATTGGTAAACTTTGAGATCCTCTTCTTTCCTCTCACCTTCTTTTCATTCCTCTCTTCTCTCCTTTCATATCCGAACTTTCTTTCCTCTCGTCTCTTCTCGCCTTGTCTCCTTCCAACCATTACACATAAAAGCCAAGACGCGAGCAAACATATTAGCTCTCCTCTCCTTTCCCTCCTCCTCTCACCTTCTTGTCCCCGAGCTGCCTGACGCCGCAGGTGAGGTTGGCCGGGATGCCCACAGGTGTGGTGACCTCGACGGACGTGGGCAGGAGTAAGGACAGGTGGGACACAGCTGATTCGCCTCCAGGGTTCTGTGGGAGGCAGCAGTGTGAGGGTGGGGGAGGAAGAGGGAGAATATGGGGTGGGTGGGGAAGATAGGAACTGGGGCAGAAAAAAAGGTTGGGTGACATCTGTGAGGGGATAAGACTTAGTGGGGAGGTTTGTGGGATCAGGGAGAAGCTGGGTAGGAGGAGTGTGTTAGGGAGATGGGAGTAAAGTGGAGAGGCTTCAGAGAGAGAGAAACAGAGATAAATAGATAGAAAGAGGCAAAGGAAAATATGACTATGAAATGCGCTCACACAGACACACACACACACACACACACACACACACACACACACACACACACACACACACACACACACACACACTAACGCAATTATGAACGGGCAATGTAATTTGAGACAGAAGATTATGAAGTGATCGGAAACTGAAAGAAAAGGAAATAAAGAAAAAAGGAACGAAAGAAAAAGATAGAAAAGAATTAAAACTCGATTAAATGAAGAAAAAAATAAACAGCTGGGAAGACAGAGAAAATATATAAAGAACAGCACGACGATAGAGAGACAGACACAGACTGACGAAAAGTAAAGCCGACAGACAAAAGAAGAACAAACACACAGACGCAGATAGACAAATATAAACTAAAAGACAAACAGATCGATATGACGGGAAGACAAACAGCCAGGCACACAGACAGACCAGCACTCCGCGACATCTGACCCGCCGCCTGTCCTCCACCTGTCCGGCGCTCACCTGCAGCCACTAATTAACGAGCTGGCGGCCAGGTAACGCGACTCACCAGAGCTTCATGTTTATTACCGCCGCAACAAACCTGTCTTCTTCAATCATAGTATACGTCTGGCAATGGCCCATGATGGTGGACTGGTTGTGATGGTGGATTGGTTGGTAATGGTTGATTGGTTCACTGATAGGCAGGTGTGCTGGGTTGATCGGATAGACAGGTGTGTATGGCTAGGTGGACAGGCAGGTGTACACAGGTGGATGTGTGGATCAAAACGATATATTGGACGGTTACAAGTTGGACGTCTTAGTAGAAATAGATATTTCTTTTCCTATCAGAGTTTGACGACGTGACTGTGATCAGCTAATGGTGTGTGTGTGCATGTGTGTGTGTGTGTGTGTGTGTGTGTGTGTGTGTGTGTGTGTGTGTGTGTGTGTGTGTGTGTGTGCTTGTTTGTGTGTGCGTGTGTGTGCGTGTAATCGGTCATAAGTTCATAACCCAGATATATAAAAGTTTATAAGAGTGTGTATGTGTGTGTGTGTGTGTGTGTGTGTGTGTGTGTGTGTGTCCATCAAACACACACACTTTCCATCGTAATAATGAAGTAGTAATCGTTTCCATAATAACTTCCGATTTTCCCTCAAAAATATGGACAAAAATCATAACTTGTAACAAAACGTGAAGTATTCCGTAATTTTCCTTTCTTCGTATTTACACAAGAACATTAATCGTCTTTCGCCGCCAGATGTTTCCTCGGCAGGAAATCAGCGAAATTAAACTCAAACGAAAATGAAGTGAAAGAGGAGAATTGATTGATAAGACAATAAATACTTTTTCACTTTTCTCCTTCTTTCTTTTCTTCTTTCCTGTTCTGCCCTTTTTCACATGATTTTTCTCTCTTCCTATTCATCTTCTTTTTCTCATTCATCTGCATCCCTTTTTTCCTTTCTTCCCTCCCTTCCTCCTCAAGCCTCAGTCGTATCCAAACATAATTCTTACCTAATTTTCCTTTGTCCTTTCCTTCTTGTCTTCCTCCCTGCACTTCCCTTTGCACCTTTCTTTCCCCTCTTTACCCATCTCACCCTTTGTCCCCTCAGCAGCGTCCACTTCTTTCATGATTCCCTTTTTTCCCATCCGCCACATAACTCGCTCCCCACTATTCTCTTTCTTTTATCTTTATTCACTCCTTCCCATTCTTCTGTTTCTCCCTACTCTTCTTTTTACTCTATTTCCTCCTTTTTTAGGGAGGGCTTCGTGATGCAGTTGTTAGCACACTCGGCTAACAACCGAGAGAGCCCGGGCTCGATTCCCGGGCGGAATGGAAAAATTTGGCCGGCTTTTCCGATTCCCTACGCCCCTGTCCACCCAACAGTGAATGGGCACCAGGTATTAATCGGGGGTTGTGTCCCGTCTCCTGGGATCTATTCCCTTCTCCTATAATTCCTTCCCCTTCTGTCTCTGTGCAGCATATGACCACAGATGTTGCGCCGACTCAACGAAACTCTCCAACTTTTCCTCCTTTTTTTTCTCTGTTTCTCCCCACTTCTTGTTCTTTCCTCTATATTTCCTTCTTCCTATTCTAGTGTATTTCTCTCCACTCTTGTTCTCTCCCCTCTGTTTAATCCTTTATATTCCTCCTCCCAGTATTCTCCTCCCTTTCTCCTCTCTCCTTTCCCTCTCTTTCACTTCCTTTTCATCAAGCCCGCCTCGTATTGATCCTTTGAGACCTTAATGAAGCATCCCTCACGCCATTATTATTATTATTATTATTATTATTATTATTATTATTATTATTATTATTATTATTATTATTATTATTATTATTATTATTATTATCATTATTATTATTATTATCATTATTATTGTTATTATTATTACAATGCTTTGTTCCTTGCAGCTTTGTGTTTCCGTATCCACGTCTCCATTCCACGTTCTCTTTCCCCATCATCTTCCGGGCTCCGCACACTAAGAAGGGACTGCCTTGGAGTGGATGCCCGGCCGCTGTTTAATCTCCGTCTCAAGTTCTTTCCTATTACATGCTCGCGTCCGTTTGGTTTAATCTGCATAATGATACACTTGCCGAGGCCCGGTGCGTCCTGTGTGCTGTTCCGGGCGGAGTGGACCATTAATGTTT
>NC_066524.1:627799-710299 GCF_024679095.1 Eriocheir sinensis | reverse complement strand
ATGTATATACGGGTAATGGGGGGTTTATTATTCAGTGATTTTGTGTAAGACAAGCAAAATCTACGGTTTGTAGTATATATCGAAGTGAACTATATAAGTTGTACTGGTTGAAGAGTGTGGAAATTATGTTCCGTGATTACTGTAGAATAGCGAATGGTGTTTGATGTTCAATGAATTAACAGAAGACAAAGTGTATAGATGATTTGAGGCATATGTGAAAAGTAAACATTGTAAAGAGTTGTATTTCCTGAAGCTTGGGAACCACTGTTTATTTAGATGAAAGCTGAAAAGATAATTTAAAGCATATGAATAAAATATAACATTTAAGAGGTTGTGTCTCTGAAGGATAATTACAACAAAACAATAGGCAGAAAAGGGTTGAGTTATGCCCGCTGCGCGAAAAAAAGACGGAAAAGGAAAGAATAGTCCTAAATTACCACTGATAAAAAGTATGCTAGAAAGAATATTATGCTGATGAGCGGAAACTGTCTCCTGAAAACAGGCGACGACCACGACACACAGACAGACGCGAGGCAGACATGTATGTGAGAGAGAGAGAGAGAGAGAGAGAGAGAGAGAGAGAGAGAGAGAGAGAGGGAGGAAGAGGATTGGGAGGGAAGAAGGGGAAAGTGTGAAAGGAGAGGTGGAGGTCATGATGGAAAAGGAAGAAAGCAGAGAGGGGGATTGGGAGGGAAGGAGGGGACAGTGTGAGAGGAAAGGTGGAGGTCATGATGGGAAAGGAAGAAAGCAGAGAGGGGGATTGGGAGGGAAGAAGGGGAAAGTGTGAAAGGAGAGGTGGAGGTCATGATGGGAAAGGAAGAAAGCAGAGAGGGAGGAGGGGGGTTGGGAGGGAAGGAGGGGAAAGTGTAAAAGGAGAGGTGGAGGTCATGATGGGAAAGGAAGAAAGCAGAGAGGGAGGAAGGGGATTGGAAAGGGAGAAAAAAGCGAGAAAGAGAGGGATGTGGAAGAGAGAAAAAGAATGATAGAAAAAAGATTGGAAAAAGAAATATTCTCACCGATACCTTTCTTTATAATTACTCTCCAGGTGTTGTGAATATGTGGGCAATGCCTTAGGTTCAGGGAGAACTAAAAGCTGCTGCTGTTGTAGATTAATGAACAGGTCCCGGTGCGTGGAGAGAGCGGGTATAAAAAATGTATGTATATGTGTGTATGTGCTTATGTATGCATGTAAAGAAGCCTTCGTTATGCAGTCACGTCCAGGGTGTGTACGTGGAATAGTGTAAACGTTGAAAAAAAGGAAAATGTACAGTAAGCATCGAGATATGTTTTCCATATTTTTTGAGGTATCAGACGAAAGTTTTTTTTTTTCTGTGTACCGTGTTATTTGGGGATGAGGGAATTGTTAGTATATTAAGTTTTCTGAACACACACACTCTCTCTCTCTCTCTCTCTCTCTCTCTCTCTCTCTCTCTCTCTCTCTCTCTCTCTCAAAACAAAGAAAGAAATCAGAGACAAAGAGGGAAGCGGATGCCGCGCCAAAACACTCGGCCGGCGTCCTGCCATCCCAGACTCGACAAACGCAGCCTTTGCGCCGTCACGGTGTTTACAATTAATTTAATATTCCCGTCTGGAGTTGTTCTGCGTTGTCTGGAGTTCCCGCCCTCCCCCGCCTCGGCGGTGCTGGGGAGCGTCAGGGAGCCCAAGGTCTCCCTGGCGAGCGTCGCGGGGCGCAGAGGTTCCGGCAGGGCGTCTCGGCTCCCTCGGGGCGTCCATGGCGGTGCCGGAGATCCCGAGTGTCCAGGGGCGGGGGGAGGGAGTGCATTTGGTGTTGTGTGTTGGTATGGGCGGGTCTTTTCTGGGGTGAAGGAGATTCATTCGTATCAGCACACAGCACCAAGGAAAGGCGATTTCAGAACAACTCCACGACAGAGATATTACAGATAAAAACACCGAAAAAAGGGAAATAAACAAAAAGAACATCAGAAACAGGATAATACAGGAGAGGAATTCCAGGAAATAGATAAGTCTCCTTCATCCAACATGAAAATAAAGGAAAAAATAAGACAGAAACAAATCCAGCATGAAGACCTTCGGTGCCGTATATTGGTATGGATGAGCCTTCTCTGGGGTGAAGGAGACTCAGTTGTAGCAAGATACGGCACCCGGAAAAGGCGATATGTATATTGTACACAACACCAGCACACGACACATAAAGAAAAATAACACCGGAGACAGGATAATACATGAAAGGAATACCAGAGAAAAGTAATCAGATACAAAACACAACATAAGCAAAACGAACAACTAGGATTAAGGACTTTGGTGTGGTATATTGGCACGGGTGAGCCTTCTCAGGGGTGAAGGAGACTCAGCTGTAGCAAGATACCGCGTCACTGAAGGCCGATGTAGATACTCCACATCACACCACCACACGGGAAATAAAGAAAAGTGACACCGGGGAAAGGATAATATAGAAAAGGAATACCAGGAAAAAGATTACTTATAAACACATCATCAAGAAGGGAAAACAACAACAACAACAAATAGAAGTAATAATCTAGCATACAGGCGTTTGGTGTGGTATGTTGGTACGGGCGAGGCTTCTCTGGGGTGAAGGGGACTCGTTTGTAGCAGGATACGGCACCAAGAAAAGCCGATATAGAAACAGCACCAGAAAAAGGAAAATGAAGGAAGAGAAAACCAGCACAAGGAAAATACAGAGAAAAGAACACCAGAAAAAAGAACACGATAGAAAACAACATCTAAAAAAGAAAAAAGTCATCATCCACATTTTCGGCTCTAAATAACATCAAGAAAATTATGGGTGAGTCTCTTCCGGGGTGAAAGAGGCTCACCCGGACCAAAGGACATCACAAGAGGATGATAGAAATAAGAACATCAAGAAAAGAAAATTATATAAAAGCAGAAAAGAATCAAAAGAAAAGAAAACATAAAAAAAGAAAAGAAGAAGAAAAAGAAAAGACAAGAAAGGAAAGAATAAAATAAACTAATACATACATAAATAAATAAATAACCATACAACTAACTATTTAACCAGGTCCTTCACTAATTAACTATTTGTCTCATTAAAGAGAAGAGACCTGTTAGACCCAAAAATAAAGAGAAAAAAGATAAAATTTAACAAATACACCAAAACATTTGATGAAGAACAGAAGGAAAAGGAATGTCACCCTAAACACACTGTTGTATTTCCCGTTCTCTTTATATTGCTTAGCGCTCGACGAAACAAAAACTCTCTCTCTCTCTCTCTCTCTCTCTCTCTCTCTCTCTCTCTCTCTCTCTCTCTCTCTCTCTCATAACAGGCCACTATTAAGACATTTGTGTGTCGAGCACTTCTTTCAAAGCTCAGGTAATGTTCATATAACTGTATTTGAGGAACACACACACACACACACACACACACACACTCACCGACACCCATATACTGTTTATATTTATACATCTATCTATCCATCCATCTAGCTATGTATCTTTTTATCTCATTTCCTTCACACCAATTTAAATTTATTCTAAACACCCTTCCTTCTATATGCCAGTCTCCCCTCCCTTCTCCTCTTCCCTACTCCTTCACCCCCGCCCCCCCCTTCACTAGCTCCCTCGTCCTCTCACTTCCCATCAGCCCTACGAGGAATAAAATTAATGAGCATACAACTTAGTGGCACAGCGACGTCTCTCTCCCCTTTTACCCCCCCTCCTCTCCTCCCCCCTCCCTCCCCTCTTTACCCTCTCCCTCCTCTCACACCTTTTCATCCCCTCTCTAACTCTTCTCCCTACCTTCCCCGCTCTCCCCTCTCCCTCTCCCTTTCACCTTTCCCTTCACTCCTCTCCTTTCCTCCCCTCGTTCCTCTCACATAATTACCTCCACTGTCTACACAAGAAGCCGATAAGAGAATGTCAGAAGGAACACAAAGGAAGATCAAACAACAGCAGACCTGCTGGTCCTTACGAGGTTGTTTGTGATAAGCTACACTAACTATCTAATCAAAGGTGGAAGATGAAGGACAGCAAAGGCGAAGGCTCCTCCCCACCCCCCCATCCCTCCAGCCAAAGCTGGCAGGAAAGGAAAAAGAACCATGCAGCATGGAAAAACTGCATGAAATTTATGTAGGAAAGAGGAAAGAACTACCATTACTGCTACCACTAACCGGGCGATAAAAGCGGACAAGGACACCATTATTCGAAAGAACTTAACGTTATTACGACAATGAGTAATATCTTAGTTGCTGGTTGGATTCAAAATACTTGTCTAATCTATTCTTGAAGGCCGTAACTGTTGTACTATCAACGACATCACAGGGAAGAGAGTTCCAAACATTAACAACTCGATTGAAGAAGAAGTGTTTAGCTTCGTGCGACGAGAATGTTTTACCACTTATCTTCAAATTGTGATTTCTTCTTGTTCTATTTGATCGATCAATTGTAAAGTAATCTTCCGCATTAATATCACTGAATCCTTTAAACATTTTAAACACTTCTATTAGATCGCCTAGCATTCTTCGTTTTGAGAGACTGAATAAATTTACTTCTTTAAGCCTTTGTTCATATGATAAATTTCTCAACCTAGGAATCATCTTTGTTACTCTTCGTTGAACCCGTTCCAACTTTTCTATGTCTTTTCTGTAGTAGGGAGACCAAAACTGTACACAGTACTCTAGACGGGGTCGAACCAATGAATTATACAGTTTTAATATTACTTTTTCCGATTTATTATTAAAGACTCGTCCGATGAAGCCAACCAATTTGTTTGCAGTTTTAACTACCTCTGAACAATGCTGACCGGGCTTTAAATCGCTTGATATATTGATTCCAAGATCCTTTTCTTTACTTACTGCATAAAGTTTTTTGCCATTCATTACGTACCGAACGCGATTGTTATTTTTTCCGATGTGCAACACTTTACATTTGTCAACGTTAATTTTAATTTGCCATTGATTGGCCCAACGTGCAAGTCGATCTAGATCTGATTGTAAAGCTTCTTCGTCGAGTGTCGCAGTTACTTTACTAGCAATTTTTGTGTCATCAGCAAATTTTGATACTTAGCAAGTGAGGAGGAGGAGGAAGAGAAGGTGAAATATATGAGGAGTCAGGAGCAGAAATTAAATGTCCCAGCGTATCATGCAAAGAGAGAGAGAGAGAGAGAGAGAGAGAGAGAGAGAGAGAGAGAGAGAGAGAGAGAGAGAGAGAGAGAGAGAGAGAGAGAGAGAAAGAGAGAGTAGAAGTCACGGCAGGTGATATGGGCGTGTCTCTATCGTTGTGTCCCGCCACATTCTGAGGTTATAGTGTGGTGTGCCTTCCCTCCTTCCTTACTACCTTCCTTACTTCCTTCCTTTCTTCCTTTCTTCATTTCTTCCTTCGTATCTCCCCCCTTTCCTTCCTTTCGTCCTGCCTTCCTTCTCCTAGCTATTTCGAAAGCGCTTTTAAAATTTGCCCAAACTGTTAACTCGCTTAAATTTTTAACAATGACTTCGAACCTTAAGTGTGACGTCTGTCCCGGATGATTTGCAGCTCAGTTCTTCCAGCTGAGTAGAACTTGCCGCCTCTGGGTTCAAAGATTATAACTTCAGAAGGCTGTGACTGAATGGAAAATCAAACATAATGATCTTGAAAAGAAATTCGAAGCCCTTCAGGAATTTGTTTCAAATAATGTGGCAGTGACTCCACCATCGATGGTGGAGAGGCCCTACACCGAGACTGTGTCCTCTCCAGACGAATCTCCTGTTTCACGGGAGGACATGTTACCTGCCTTACAGGTTGACTCCCAGCCTGTCTCACAGGCTAACCCCCAGCTTGCCTCACAGGCTAACCCCCAGCTTGCCTCACAGGCTAACCCCCAACCTGCCTCACAAGCTAACTCCCAGCCTGTCTCACAAGCTAACCCCCAGCCTGCCTCACAGGCTAACCCCCAGCCTGCCTCACAGGCTAACCCCCAGCCTGCCTCACAAGCTAACCCCCAGCCTGCCTCACAGGCTAACCCCCAGCTTGCCTCACAGGCTAACCCCCAGCCTGCCTCACAGGCTAACCCCCAGCCTGCCTCACAGGCTAATCCCCAGCCTGCCTCACAGGCTAACCCCCAGCCTGCCTCACAAGCTAACCCCCAGCCTGCCTCACAGGCTAACCCCCAGCCTGCCTCACAGGCTAACCCCCAGCCTGCCTCACGGGCTAACCCCCAGTCTGCCTCACAGGCTAACCCCCAGCCTGCCTCACGGGCTAACCCCCAGCCTGCCTCTCAGGCTAACCCCAAGCCTGCCTCACAGGCTAACCCCCAGCCTGCCTCACAGAACAACCGCCAGCCTGCCTCACAGGCTGAACCCCAGGCTGCCTCATAGGCTAACCCCCAGCCTGCTTCACAGGCTAACTCCCAGCCTACCTCACAGGACAACTTCCAGCCTGCCCCACTTAACGCTTCTCTTCCTGCTTCACAGGATGTCGGTTTCCAAACTGTAAGGAATGGAGCCAAACCGAGGCAGGCAACCAAGGATTTACTGACCCCCACTACCTTCAATACGTTCCAGGTGCTGGCAGACACCATGGAGGATGAGTTTGAGACTCGCCTAGTTGGGGGCTCCATGGTGCGTGGCCAGCTGGTTGAGTTCTGTGGTCGTTCACCAAACGGCCGCAGAAAACGTTACTGCTATCCAGGTGCCAGACTGGACGACATCACCGCAGCGTGCGATGATGTCACGAGAAATGCCGACCGAAACACCCTCTTTGTCATTCACGCGGGGACAAATGACGTAAAGACAACCCGTTCTGAAGACTGCTTGAGAAATACCGCCGCATGATCAAGCAGTATAAACGTAAAACGGATGCCAGTAACATCATAATATCAGGAATCCTCCCGAGGGTTGGTGCCGAATCTAGCTTTTACAGTAAGGCCCTCAGCACAAACAACAGACTGCAGTCCATTTGCTCACAAAAAAACGTCCAGTTCGCTAACTTGTGGAACAGTTTTTAATACGATTCAGATTTGTCTCTTGCTGAGGGCATCCACTTAAACACTGTTGGAGCAGCCCGTTTCGGGAGGCTGCTCTGTGACCAAGTGGCTCTTCGAAAGCCAAAAAACGCGGAGGCGAGAACACCAGCAGCTCCACCGTAAGGGAGCACTCAACCCGCGAAACCCCCGACTCGAATCACATTAAAGCTTGCTATGTAAACGCTCGTAGCTTACGAAACTAATTTGAAGACTTAGAAGTCCTCGCAGCTACAAATCATTATCACATCATCGGAGTCACAGAATCTTGGATAGACACTTCAAATAGAGATTTAATTGCGAACTATAGATTACCGGGTTATACCATCTTTAGTCATGAAAGAGAGAACAGACAGGGTGGAGGCGTTATCATTTATATCCACAACTGTCTCCATCCAGTATCCGTAAAAACAGATATTATAACCAATATAGACACGGTCTTCATTGAAAAAAAAAAAATCTCGTAAAATAGTAATTGGACCTATTTACAAACCGCCAAGGCAAACTCTTGATATCGACCACGCATTAAGTGAATTATTATTATAAATAAGTAGCGGTTGCGAGGCAGTAATTGTTGGGGACTTTAACTTGCCAGTGAAAAGATGTGGTGAACCGTTGAACTGTCATACAGGGCTCGACCTGTACACAAGTTTACAAGAAAGTGATTTACATCAAAACGTTCAAGAACCGACTCGGGAAAATAATATACTTGACCATATCTTTTCAACGACAGCTGATCTAGTTAACGAAGTAAATGTTGGTCCAGTTTTTAGTTCTAGCGATCACCGAACAATCACATTCAGCATCAGTATAAAAGAAAGTAAAGTAACCCCTAGTAAAGAAAAGGTGCCTGATTATCAGAGAGCGAATTTCGTAAGACTCCGATCAATTCTCAATAATGCTGACTGGACTGAAATCTCGGCGGAAACAGATATTGATAAATCTTTGGGGGCTTCACCACAATATTGAACAATGCCATAAGCATATGCGTATCCTACCGTAACAGACGTTCACCTTTAAAGAAGAAACCCAAATGGTGGAATAACGAAATTCAGTATAGCCTATCTCTTAAAAAAACGCTTATTAATAAAACGAAGCAAGAAAAATCTTGAAGAAAATATAGCGGAAACGAGTAAATCGAATCCTAAAGAATTTTTTAGCTATGTAAATAATAAAAAGTCACTCACTTGTGGTATCGGACCGCTTGCTAATGATAATGGTAACCACACGAACGAGGAAAATGAAATCCTAAATAACTTTCCTGCATCCGTATTTACCGACGAAGATTGTTTATCACCTCAACCGCCGGAGGTTAGAAGGACCGAAAAGATGTTAAGTGGCGTGCTCATCGTAGAAAGTGACATTTTACGCACAATTGAAAAGATTAAAGTAAGCAAAGCTCCTAGTCCAGACAAAATTACTCCTAGGGTCTTAAAAGAAATCAAACATCAAATTTGTAAACCGCTCTCCATCATATTCAATAAATCTTTAACAGCTGGAAAAGTTCCGTCGGATTGGAAACTTGCAAATGTCACACCAATTTTCAAAAAAGGGGACAAGTCTCATCCAGGAAAATATCGACCAATTAGCCTGACATCGATTGTTTGTAAGTTAATGGAGACTATCATTCGCAACAATATGGAGAAATTCTTCGAAGAAAATAATATAATAAATAATTCACAACATGGCTTCAGTAGTAAACGTTCGTGTTTAACTAAATTACTTGATTTTTTTCATTATATTTTTGAGGTGTTCGATGAAAGCAGATCAGTAGATATCATATATCTGGATTTTAAAAAGGCATTTGATAATGTCCCCCACCAACGATTGCTCAGCAAACTATTGGCGCACGGTATCTCGGGTAACATCCACAATTGGCCTGTGGAAACAGAGAGTAGTTCTAAACGGTATTACATCTAACTGGCTCGATGTCAGAAGCGGCGTACCTCAAGGATTAGTGCTTGGCCCCATGCTCTTCTTAATTTATATTAATGATATCGATGATGGGCTCACTTGCAAAGTATCAAAATTTGATGATGACACAAAAATTGCTAATAAAGTAACTGCGACACTCGACAAAGAAGCTTTATAATCAGATCTAGATCGACTTGCACGTTGGGCCAATCAATGGCAATTTGAAATTTAACGTTGACAAATGTGAAGTGTTGCACATCGGAAAAAATAACAATCGCGTTCGGTACGTAATGAATGGCAAAAAACTTTCTGCAGTAAGTAAAGAAAAGGATCTTGGAATCACTATATCAAGCGATTTAAAGCCCGGTCAGCATTGTTTAGAGGTTCTTAAAACTGCAAACAAATTGGTTGGCTTCACCGGACGAGTCTTTAATAATAAATCGGAAAAAGTAATATTAAAACTGTATAATTCGTTGATTCGACCCCATCTAGAGTACTGTGTACAGTTTTGCTCGCCCTATTACAGAAAAGACAGAGAAAAGTTGGAACGGGTTCAACGAAGAGTAACAAAGATGATTCCTAAGTTGAGAAATTTATCATATGAACAAATGCTTAAAACAGTAAATTTATTCAGCGTGTCAAATCGAAGAATGCGAGGCGATCTAATAGAAGTGTTTAAAATGTTTAAAGGATTCAGTGATATTAATGCGGAAGATTACTTTACAATTGATCGATCAAATAGAACAAGAAGAAATTACAATTTGAAGATAAGTGGTAAAAGATTCTCGTCGCACGAAGCTAAACACTTCTTCTTCAATCGAGTTGTTAATGTTTGGAACTCTATACCCTGTGATGTCGTTGATAGTACAACAGTTACGGCCTTCAAGAATAGATTAGACAAGTATTTTGAATCCAACCAGCAACTAAGATATTACTCATTGTCGTAATAACGTTAAGTTCTTTCGAATACTGGTGTCCTTGTCCGTTTTTATCACCCGGATAGTGGTAGCAGTAATGGTAGTTCTTTCCTCTTTCCTATATAATTTCCATGCAGTTTGTCCATGCTGCATGGTTCTTTTTCCTTTCCTGCCAGCTTTGGCTGGAGGGATGGGGGAGTGGGAAGGAACCTTCGCCTTTGCTGTCCTTTATCTTCCACCATTGATTAGATAGTTAGTGTAGCTTGTCACAAACAGCCTCGTAAGGACCAGCAGGTCTGTTGTTGTTTGTTCTTCCTTTGTGTTCGCTTTGTGTCCCTTCCTTTCTTCCTTCCTTCTTTCGTAGTTCCCTCCTGTCCTTCCTTCCTTCATATCTCCCTCTTCTCCTTCCTTCCCTCCTGCCTTCCTGCCCCCGTGACTTCACATTTCCCTCCTGTCCTTCCTTCCTTCATATCTCCCTCTTCTCCTTCCTTCCCTCCTGCCTTCCTGCCCCCGTGACTTCACATTTCCCTCCTGTCCCTCCTTCTTTCATATCTCCCTCTTCTCCTTCCTTCCCTCCTGCCTTCCTGTCCCCCTGACTTCACATTTCCCTCCTGTCCCTCCTTCTTTCATATCTCTCTCTTCTCCTTCCTTCCCTCCTGCCTTCCTGCCCCCGTGACTTTACATTTCCCTCATGCCTTCTTGCCCCCCTGACTTCACATCTCCCTCCCGTCCTTGCTTCCCTCCTTCCTTTCTTTATTCCATCTTTCCTTCTTTCCTCCCATGTTCCTTTCCTATCTCCTTCCCTCCCTCCCTCCCTCTCGTCAGGAGGATGCTCACCAAAAACAGACTAACCAGTGACTCGGAAACTATCATGCCTTTTCCCGTTTCTCTTCCTACTCCTCTTCGTCCTCCTCCCTCAGGTATGAAGCTTTGTCACATGTGGGAGAGTATACACAGGAGTGTGTGTGTGTGTGTGTGTGTGTGTGTGTGTGTGTGTGTGTGTGTGTATGTGTATGTGTGTGTGTGTGTGTGTGTGGGGGGGGGGGAGACGTGAATGATGCTGAGTGGACTTGACTTGCATTCACATGTCAAAAGAGAGAGAGAGAGAGAGAGAGAGAGAGAGAGAGAGAGAGAGAGAGAGAGAGAGAGAGAGAGAGAGAGAGAGAGAGAATGCTTGTGTAATGTCTATAGTTTGTATAATGCTACGATGACCATGCTGATGCGATACGAAGCCTTGGAAAAAAATAAAGAATATATACAAAAAAGAATAGAAGAATGCAAAAAATTTGTCGTATATATTATTTTCAAACAACACTGTAATGAAGTGTTAACGCACCTGTTATCATTATTATTATTATTATCAGCAGTAATTGTTGCACTAGTAGTGGGAGGAGGAGGAGGAGGATTGTTGTTGTTATTGTTATTGTCTTTTGCTATTCATCTTTTTTTATCTACTTTATTTTATTTACTTTGTTTAATCTATTATCATTGTTATTGCTGTTGTTATTGGTAGTGTTCTTGTTGTTGTTATTGTTTATTTATTTTGTTTACTCATTACATTTACAGATGAGGGAACGCTGTGCCGGCGCCGGCCCTGCCAATTATCAGGTGAGTCAAGACAACACTCGTGTGGCGCGTGTCTTACCTGCGGGAACCTTACACCTGG
Organism: Eriocheir sinensis; assembly: GCF_024679095.1. Taxonomy (NCBI): domain Eukaryota; kingdom Metazoa; phylum Arthropoda; class Malacostraca; order Decapoda; family Varunidae; genus Eriocheir; species Eriocheir sinensis. The sequence goes on along the minus strand of NC_066524.1, from coordinate 698,850 downwards.
GAACACACACACACACACACACACACACACACACACACACACACACACACACACACACACACACACACACACACACACACACACACACACACACACACACACGCACACACACACACACGCAGCCTCTTGGGAAATGGTTGGTGCTTGCATATATTTACTACAAACATTCTCTCTCTCTCTCTCTCTCTCTCTCTCTCTCTCTCTCTCTCTCTCTCTCTCTCTCTCTCTCTCTCTCTCTCTCTCTCTCTCTCTCTCTCTCTCTCTCTCTCTCTCTCTCTCTCACATTTCCTCTCCCCTTTTTTAACTTTATTTCTTCTTCGTCTCCTCTTTCCTCCTTCCCTCGTTCGTTATTTTTATCTCCCCTTTTCCTTCTTCCTGTCCCCCTCAATCTCTCTTTTCTTCTTATTTCTGTCGTTCCTCCTTTTTTTCCCCTTTTTATCTTTATCTTTCTATCCCTCCTCACCGTCCCTCCTCTTTCTTATATCTTCCTCTCTCCCGTTTCATTTTTATCACTTCTCCAGCCTCTTTCTATCGGTCTATCTTTTCATCTATCTATCTACCTATCTATCTATCTATCTAATGTCATGTCCTTCCCTCCCTCTTCCCTTACCTCCCTCCTCTTATATCTTCCTCTCTCCCGTTTCCTTTTCATCACTTCTCCCGCCTCTTTCTATCTGATATCTATTTATCTTTATCTATTTATCTATCTATCTTTTGTCATGTCCTTCCCTCCCTCTTCCCTTCCCTCCCTCCTTCCTTCCTTTCATTACCTCCTTCACCTTTCCTCACCTTGTCCTTCATCTCTGGCAGTTCTTTCTCGCTCCTAACAATTTCCTTTCCTACCTCCCACACCTTCATCTTCCCTTTTCTTCCCTTCCCTTCCCCTGCCTTCCATCCTTTCCTTCATCTTCTTTCCCCCTCCTCCTCTTCGTGAATGAAACAGAAGAAAATACAGTAAAGGTGATCACGCGGGCGGCGTCAAGTCCCGTTGGTGTGGGTTTGAAGTTCGGGGAATCCCGGGAGGAAGTCTTGAAGGTTTTTATCGCTGACTATTTTGCTCCTTTATTTACTCCTTTGCGTTTGTTTTGTTTTTATTATTTCCTCTCTTCATATTTTCTTCATTTAGCTTAAACATTCAAGTGTACAGGAGTTCCCTTTGACTCTTTGTTTGTTAGTTTGTTCGTGTCTTCGTGTTGTTTTATATTGTCGTTATTTTTTTTTCTCGTTGGTATTTTTCCTTTGTAAGTTTTTTCTTTTTTTATTTTCTTGTTGTTTGTTCCATATTTTTTGTCTTCATTTATTTACATGTTTCACTTTTGTCTCGTGTATATTCATCCGTCCTGTCAGTATAGCCTGTTGTTTTGTCTCAACTCTCTTTTTGACATTTTTTTCCTTTTATTTTTGTTAGTATTTTGTCGTATCCAGTTTTTGTTAGTTTTTTTTTTTTTAATCCCACCTTGTGGTCTTTTTTTAATTTTTCTAATATAATTTTTTTGGCCCATCTCTATTCTGCTCATTTTATTTCTCCTTTTGTTTCGTTCCACCATTTTTATTTGCTTATTTATTCTGAACCTTCTCCTTGTCATTTTCCTATTCCTGGATATATTTGTTTTTGTTTTATTTTTAGTAGTTTTTTATCACATTTTCTCTTCTCATGTGGGTAAGGTGAGGGGAAATAAAGGTGAGAGGAAGGAAAGGTGAGGGGAAGGAAAGGGGTATAATCCCACCCGCAATCAGCGAGTCTCCGCGTTGCTCGGGTGTTAAGTTTTAGGAAAGTTCATCTCGCTATCTTTTCCTCCCTCTCGCCTTCCTCTTTCCCTCTCCCTCGCTTATCATTCATTTTCCCCTCTCCCCTTTCACCATTTTCCCACTTGTTCCCCTCTTTCTGCTTCATTCCCAACCCCCTCTTAACGCCTCTCCCTCTCGTTCCCACTCTCTTCCCTCCCTCTTTCTCCTTCTTCTCTATTACTCGCCCTTTCCCCCGTTTTTCCTCCCCTTTCTTGCCTTCCTTTATGCTATATTCTTTATTTATCTCTTTTCCTCCTTTTTCCTTCGTTCTCACCCTCTTCTTCCACCACCACCACCATTAATAATAATAATAATAATAATAACAACAACAGTGAAAACGGCATCGTCCCAGTCCGGCCTTTCAGCGCACCGTCCGCCCCGCCGCCCTTCGCCTCACCTTTGTCTGTTTCACTTTATTTCCTAGGTCTCGCGCGCCCCTTCATTTGGGCCTTTTAAACCAGCCGCCCCTCGCTCCCTTCCCTGCCCTTCCCTTCCATTCCTTACCCTGCCCGGCCCTGCCCTTCCTTTTCCTACCCTGTATTGGTATGCGGGTGAATTGTCTTCACCTCAGGGAACTAGACGTCCCTGCCCTGCATAGTCTCAGGTCACCCTTGGACAAGGTGTAATACCTGATATGTCTCCCGTGCCAGGGTCACGGTGAAGCCTCTGGGCAGCAGCAGTGGTGGATTGGACTGCAGGCAGAGGATCTCTTTATGAGACAATGGCTGGAGTTCCAGGGTCCTAGTCAGCTGGACCGTGCCTAATTATTTAGGCCTGCGGTGTAGAGGAGTGTGGCGACCTCCACACTTAAAAAAGCCTCCCTGGGAACCAGTTGTCGGTGTGAGCTCCCCGTCCCTCTCCTCTATCGACGGTACTCCCATCCCTATTCTGCATAACAGCTGGTTCTTGTTTTTTCCTGAAAGAGATGTCTTCCGTGGGCCATTTGAGGTTATACCTCCCGGCTTCTAGGTGGAGTTTCTGAGGGTTTTTCTTATACTCAAGGAATATTTCAGTCTTTTGGTCTCTCAGGAAGGGCGTCTGATACTCTCTAGAGTTGATGGAGAACACCTGGTGACAGGTGCCACTGGCGAGGCCTCGAAATTGTCGCAGAGTTGGGTTAGACGTTTCGGAAAGTGAGAACGAATTGCTGGTTCCTCTCCTCCCTTGCCAGCTCTGCTCTGTGTGACTACGCCGGCCCCGTTCTATGGGACAAAATTTCGAGGACAATAGCTGAGAAGCGCCGGGTTGTGAAAGTCTCTCTCGTGACCGAGGCTCAGGACAAGCGATTGGTCTTTGAGGCGTTTTCAAGACCCTGTGGGAGCGAACTCCCAGTGTTGGAGGCATCTAACACAGCATTATCTAATTTCCACGCACAATTTTTATACAATTCAATTTATGGTCACAATTTAAGTTATTTCGAAAGCGCTTTTAATATTTGCCCAAACTGTTAACTCGCTTAAATTTCTTAACAATGCCTTCGAACCTTAAGTGTGACGTCTGTCCCGGACGTTTTGCAGCTCAGTTCTTCCAGCTGAGTAAAACTTGCCGCCTCTGCTTTCATAGATTACATCTTCAGAAGGCTGTGACTGAATGGAAAGTCAAGCACAATGATCTTGAAAAGAAATTTGTAGCCCTTCAGGAATTTGTTTTAACTAATGTGGCAGTGACTCCACCATCGATGGTGGAGAGGCCCTCCACCGAGACTGTGCCCTCTCCAGACGACCCTCCTGCTTCACGGGAGGACGTGGTACCTGCCTCACAGGTTGACTCCCAGCCTGCCTCACAGGATAACCCCCAGCCTGCCTCACAGGCTAACCCCCAGCCTGCCTCACAGGCTAACCCCCAGCCTGCCTCACAGGCTAACCCCCGGCCTGCCTCACAGAACAACCGCCAGCCTGCCTCACACACTGACCCCCAGCCTGCCTCACAGGCTAACCCCCAGCCTGCTTCACAGGCTAACTCCCAGCCTGCCTTACAGGACAACTTCCAGCCTGCCCCACTTAACGCTTCTCTTCCTACTTCACAGGATGTCGGGTTCCAACCTGTAAGGAATGGAGCCAAACCGAAGCAGGCAACCAAGGATTTACTGACCCCCACTACCTTCAATAGGTTCCAGGTGCTGGCAGACACCATGGAGGATGAGTTCGAGACTCGCCTAGTTGGGGACTCTATGGTGCGTGGCCAGCTGGTTGAGTTATGTGGTCGTTCATCAAACGGCCGCAGAAAACGTTACTGCTATCCAGGTGCCAGACTGGACGACATCACCGCAGCGTGCGATGATGTCACGAGAAATGCCGACCGAAACACCCTCTTTGTCATTCACGCGGGGACAAATGACGTAAAGACAACCCGTTCTGAAGACTGCTTGAGAAATACCGCCTCATGATCAAGCAGTATAAACGTAAAACGGATGCCAGTAACATCATAATCTCAGGAATCCTCCCGAGGGTCGGTGCCGAATCTAGCTTTTACAATAAGGCCTTCAGCACAAACAACAGACTTCAATCCCTTTGCTCACAAGAAAACGTCCAGTTCGCTAACTTGTGGAACAATTTTTACTACGATTCAGACTTGTTCCTTGCTGATGGCATTCACTTAAACCCTGTTGGAGCAGCCCGTTTCGGGAGGCTGCTCTGTGACCAAGTGGCTCTTCGAAAGCCAAAAAACGCGGAGGCGAGAACACCAGCAGCTCCACCGTAAGGCTGCACTCAACCATCACGTCGCGTCACGTCACGTCAGGTGAAATAGAACCAGCTCTATATTGACTTGACGCGACGCGGACTTGACGTGACGTGACGTGACGTGACGGGACGCGACGTGCTTGGTGTAAACGCAGCCTAAGGGTGCACTCAACCCGCAAAACTCGCGACTCGAATCACATTAAAGCTTGCTATGTAAACGCTCGTAGCCTACGTAACAAATTTGAAGACTTAGAAGTCCTCGCAGCTACAAATCATTATCACATCATCGGAGTCACAGAATCTTGGATAGACACTTCAAATAGAGATTTCATTGCGGAATATAGATTACCTGGTTACACCATCTTTAGTCATGAAAGAGAGAACAGACAGGGTGGAGGCGTTATCTTTTATATCCACAACTATCTCCATCTAGTATCCGTGAAAACAGATATTATAACCAATGTAGACACGGTCTTCATTGAATTTAAAAATAAATCTCGTAAAATAGTAATTGGACTTATCTACAAACCGCCAAGGCAGACTCTTGATATCGACCACGCATTAAGTGAATTATTATTAGAAACAAGTAGCAGTTGCAAGGCAGTAATTGTTGGGGACTTTAACTTGCCAGTAAAAAGATGTGGTGAACCGTTGAACTGTCATACAGGGCTCGACCTGTACACAAATTTACTAGAAAGTGATTTGCATCAACACGTTCAAGAACCGACTCGGGAAAATAATATACTTGACCTTATCTTTTCAACGACAGCTGATCTAGTTAACGAAGTAAATGTTGGTCCAATTTTTAGTTTTAGCGATCACCGAACAATCACATTCAGCATCAATATGAAAGACAGTAAAGTAACTCCTAGTAAAGAAAAGGTGCCTGATTATCAGAGAGCGAATTTCGTAAGACTGACTGGACTGAAATCACGGCGGAAACAGATATTGATAAATCTTGGGGGGCCTTCACCACACTATTAAACAATGCCATAAGCATATGCGTACCCTATCGTAACAGAGGTTCAGTTTCTAAGAAGAAACCCAAATGGTGGAATAACGAAATTCAAAATAGCCTATCTCTTAAAAAATGCGTATACAGTAGATACATATCAACTCAGAGCGATGCTGACAAACTAGAGTTGGACAGAATTCGCCGCGAAACCAAGAAATTAATAAAACGAAGCAAGAAAAATCTTGAAGAATATATAGCGGAAACGAGTAAATCTAATCATAAAGAATTTTTACCTATGTAAATAATAAAAAGTCACTCACGAAAAAAGAAAAGATGTTAAGTGGCGTGCTCATCGTAGAAAGTGACATTTTATGCACAATTGAAAAGATTAAAGTAAGCAAAGCTCCTGGTCCAGACAAAATTACCCCTAGGGTCTTAAAAGAAATCAAACATCAAATTTGTAAACCGCTCTCCATCATATTCAATAAATTTTTTAACAGCTGGAAAAGTTCCGTCGGATTGGAAACTTGCAAATATCACACCAATTATCAAAAAGGGGGACAAGTCTCATCCAGGAGGCTATCGACCAATTAGCCTGACATCTATTGTTTGTAAGTTAATGGAGACTATAATTGGCGACAATATGGTGAAATTCTTAGAAGAACATAATATAATAAATAATTCGCAACATGGCTTCCGTAGTAAACGTTCGTGTTTGACTAACTTACTTGATTTTTTTCATTATATTTTTGAAGTGTTCGATGAAAGCAGATCCGTAGATATCATATATCTGGATTTTCAAAAGGCATTTGATAAGGTCCCCCACCAACGATTGCTCAGCAAACTACTGGCGCACGGTATCTCGGGTAACATTCACAATTGGCTTGCGGACTGGCTCTCTGAGCGGAAACAGAGAGTAGTTCTAAACGGTGTTACATCTAACTGGCTCGATGTCAAAAGCGGCGTACTTCAAGGATCAGTGCTTGGCCCCATGCTCTTCTTAATTTATGTTAATGATATCGATGATGGGCTCACTTGCAAAGTATCAAAATTTGCTGATGACACAAAAATTGCTAGAAAAGTAACTGCGACCCTCGACGAAGAAGCTTTACAATCAGATCTAGATCGATTTGCACGTTGGGCCAATCAATGGCAAATGAAATTTAACGTTGACAAATGTAAAGTGTTGCACATCGGAAACAATAACAATCGCGTTCGGTACGTAATGAATGGCAAACAACTTTCTGCAGTAGGTAAAGAAAAGGATCTTGGAATCACTATATCAAGCGATTTAAAGCCCGGTCAGCATTGTTCAGAGGTAGTTAAAACTGAAAACAAATTGGTTGGCTTCATCGGACGAGTCTTTAATAATAAATCGGAAAAAAAGTAATATTAAAACTGTATAATTCGTTGGTTCGACCCCGTCTAGAGTACTGTGTACAGTTTTGGTCTCCCTACTTTTTTTTTTTTACAACAAAGGAGGCAGCTCAAAGGCACAGAAAAAAAGAAAACAATAATAAAAAAAAGCCCGCTACTCGCTGCTCCTAAAAAAGAAACAAAAGTGGTGGCCGAAAGGAAGATCATATACGGGAGGAGAGGTGTCCTGATAACCTCCTCTTGAAAGAGTTCAAGTTGTAGGCAGGAGGAAATACAGATGAAGGAAGATTGTTCCAGAGTTTACCAGCGTGAGGGATGAAAGAGTGAAGATGCTGGTTAACTCTTGCATAAGGGGTTTGGACAGTATAGGGATGAGCATGAGTAGAAAGTCGAGTGCAGCGGGGCCGCGGGAGGGGGGGAGGCATGCAGTTAGCAAGTTCAGAAGAGCAGTCAGCGTGGAAATATCGATAGAAGATAGAAAGAGAGGCAACATTGCGGCGGAATTTAAGAGGTAGAAGACTATCAGTATGAGGAGGAGAGCTGATGAGACGAAGAGCCTTAGCCTCCACTCTGTCCAGAAGAGCTGTGTGAGTGGACACATGAGATGCATACTCCATACGAGGGCGGACAAGGCCCCTGTATATGGACAGCAACTGTGCAGGGGAGAAGAACGGGCGGAGACGGTACAGAACGCCCAGCCTCGAGGAAGCTGATTTAGTAAGAGATGAGATATGAAGTTTCCAGTTGAGATTTTGAGTTAAGGATAGACCGAGGATGTTTAGTGTTGAGGAAGGTGATAGCTGGGTGTTGTCAAAGAATAGGGGATAGTTGTTTGGAAGATTGTGTCGAGTGGATAGGTGGAGAAACTGTGTTTTTGAGGCGTTGAAGGACACCAGGTTCTTCTTGCCCCAATCGGAAATAGTAAGGTCTGAGGCTAAGCGTTCTGCAGCCTCCAGCCTTGAGTCGTTAAGTTCCTGAAGGGTGGGTCTTCTATTAAAAGAAGTTGAGTAATGCAGAGTGGAATCATCATAGAAAAGTTGGAACGGGTCCAGCGAAGAGTAACAAAGATGATTCCTAGGTTGAGAAATTTGTCATATGAACAAAGGCTTAAAGAAGTAAATGTATTCAGCGTTTCAAAACGAAGAATGCGAGGCGATCTAATAGAAGTGTTTAAAATGTTTAAAGGATTCAGTGATATTAATGCGGAAGATTACTTTAAAATTGATCGATCAAATAGAACAAGAAGAAATCACAATTTGAAGATAAGTGGTAAAATATTATCTTCGCACGAAGCTAAACACTTCTTCTTCAATCGAGTTGTTAATGTTTGGAACTCTCTACCTTGTGATGTCGTTGATAGTACAACAGTTACGGCCTTCAAGAATAGATCAGACAAGTGTTTTGAATCCAACCAGCAACTAAGATATTAATCATTGTCGTAATAACGTTAAGTTCTTTCGAATACTGGTGTCCTTGTCCGCCTTTATCGCCCGGTTAGTGGTAGCAGTAATGGTAGTTCTTTCCTCTTTCCTACATAATTTCCATGCAGTTTTTCCATGTTGCATGGTTATTTTTCCTTTCCTGCCAGCTTTGGCTGGAGGGATGGGGGGTGGGGAGGAGCCTTCGCCTTTGCTGTCCTTCATCTTCCACCTTTGATTAGATAGTTAGTGTAGCTTGTCACAAACAACCTCGTAAGGACCAGAAGGTCTGCTGTTGTTTGTTCTTCCCTTGTGTTTCTTTGTGTCCTTCCCTCTCCTTCCCTGTCTTTCCCTTTCCTTCCTTTCCCTTCCCTGCCCTGCCCTTCCCTGCCCTGCCCTTCCCTTCCCTGCCCTGCCCTGCCCTTCCTTTTCCTACCCTGTCCTTCCCTCTCCTTCTCTGTCCTTCCCTTCCCTTCCCTGCCCTTCCCTTCCATTTCATTCCATTCCTTGCCCTGCCCTGCCCTGCCGTTCCTTTTCCTACCCTGTCCTTCCCTTCCCTTCCCTGCCCTTCCCTTCCCTCTCCTTCGCTTCCCTTCCCTTCCCTTCCCTGCCCTTCCCTTCCTTGCCCTGCCCTGCCCTACCCTTCCTTTTCCTACCCTGTCCTTCCCTTCCCTTCCCTTCCCTGCCCTGCCCTTCCCTTCCATTCCTTGCCCTACCCTGCCCTGCCCTTCCTTTTCCTACCCTGTCCTTCCCTGTCCTTCCCTTCCTTTCCCTTCCCTTCCCTGCCCTGCCCTTCCTTTCCATTCCTTGCCCTGCCCGGCCCTGCCCTTCCTTTTCATACCCTGTCCTTCACTCTCCTTCCCTGTCCTTCCCTTCCCTGCCCTGCCCTTACCTTCCCTAACCTTCCCTTCCCTTCTATTCCTTGTCCTGCCCTGCCCTGCCCTTCCTTTTCCTACCCTGTCCTTCCCTCTCCTTCCCTCTCCTTCCATTCCCTTCCCTTCCCTGCCCAGCCCTTCCCTTCCTTGCCCTGCCCTGCCCTGCCCTTCCTTTTCCTACCCTCTCCTTCCCTTCCCTTCCCTTCATTGCCCTGCCCTGCCCTGCCCTGCCCTGCCCTTCCTTTTCCTACCCTGTCCTTCCCTGTCCTTCCCTTCCCTTCCCTGCCCTTCCCTTCATTGGCCTGACCTTCCCTGCCCATCCTTTTCCTACCCTCTCCTTCCCTGTCCTTCCCTTCCCTTCCCTGCCCTGCCCTTCCCTTCCCTTCCCTGCCCTGCCCTTCCCTTCCCTGTCCTTCCCTGCCCTTCCCTTCCTTGCCCTGCCCTGTCCTGCCCTTCCTTTTCCTACCCTGTCCTTCCCTCTCCTTCCCTGTCCTTCCCTTCCCTTCCCTTCCATTCCCTGCCCTTCCCTTCCTTGCCCTGCCCTGCCCTGCCCTTCCTTTTCCTACCCTGCCCTTCCCTCTCCTTCCCTCTCCTTCCATTCCCTTCCCTTCCCTGCCCTGCCCTGCCCTTCCCTGTCCTTCCCTTCCCTCCCCTTCCCTTCCTTGCCCTGCCCTGCCCTTCCCTTCATTTTCCTACCCTGTCCTTCCCTTCCCTTCCCTGCCCTTCCCTTCCTTGCCCTGCCCTGCCCTTCCTTTTCCTACCCTGTCCTTCCCTGTCCTTCCCTTCCCTTCCCTTCCCTGCCCTTCCCTTCCCTTCCTTGCCCTGCCCTGCCCTGTCCTTCCTTTTCCTACCCTGTCCTTCCCTGTCCTTCCCTTCCCTTCCCTTCCCTTCCTTGCCCTGCCCTGCCCTGCCCTTCCTTTTCCTACCCTGTCCTTCCCTCTCCTTCCCTTCCCTTCCCTTTCCTTTGCACTTTTTGAGTGTGTGCATGTCTCTCTGCCCTTGTGCAAGTTAGTCGGTTAGTCAGTGTGTGTGTGTGTGTGTGTGTGTGTGTTGTATTGTGTTGTGTTGTGTTGTGTTGTGTGTGTGTGTGTGGGTGTGTGTGTGTGTGTGTGTGTGTGTGGATCTCAACGTGTCCTACGAGACACCTATGGATATCGAACTTGTATTTTGTTTGTCGCCATTAGGCGTAATAAATTTATCAAATCTCTCTCTCTCTCTCTCTCTCTCTCTCTCTCTCTCTCTCTCTCTCTCTCTCTCTCTCTCTCTCTCTCTCTCTCTCTCTCTCTCTCTCTCTCTCTTTTCATGGCGCAGGCAAGTGTTTATAATGGCACCAAATATTCTTGGGTCATGCTGTCCCCCGGAGCTCATTCTTAAGGTCAGCATGTGAGTAGTCTTAGGCCACTCGGCGGTGGCTGAAAAACCACAAGTGGCAGCGGCAGATTCGAACCCGCATCATCCAGAACACGGGACTGACACGCTAACCACTCAGGCACCGCCTCCCCTATCATCATCTTCATCATATGTTTCTTGCAGGAGGGTGACAGTGAGCAGACCGTCCTGAGGCTCGTCCACCTGCAGGCAACCTTCTACATCCTGTGCCTCGGCTACGCGGCGGCGGCGGCGACGGCGGCGTGCTCCTTCCTCGTGGAGCAAGTGCCGATCCGCTAGTGCCTGCTGACCACCAACACTCATATAGGAGAGAGAGAGAGAGAGAGAGAGTTTATTTCAAAGCGTGTCAGCAAAATATATTTGATAATGTAAAATCTTATCCATGCTGGCTGGCGACGCATGCATGCAGGTACTCCCTCCCTCCCTCCCTCGTTTGGTGGGTAATTACCCACCAAACTAATTATAATTAAGAACAAAAGTGTTATTATTACTGTGTCTATTTCTTGTGCTTGCCTGCAGCAGTTTTAGAATATATTGAGGAATAGAGGCGCCCTCGTACCCTGAACAGTTACCAGCCGAGCGAGTAAAATATTCCTGAAGCCGAGGGAACACACGGCCTGGACAGCGGGGCCGGGGAAGCATGGTCCAGTAACACACTCAGTTAAATTTACGAAATATTTTATGAAAACAAAATGCAAAGTTTAATAATGGCACTAAAATTTATAATTACCCAACAGCTAGACTGATGAGTCAATAGTAAACATTCAAAACTCTCAGTAAGTTACGTAAGTCAGACTGCAACTTTATATCAAGCAAACTTACCAACTTTTTTTACGTGCTGCCAATAGCGCCTGTAAGCTTTCTTGAGGGGCCTCTTGGTCGACCCCAGCCCGTTAGCGGCGCAGGAGAATTTTATTTATAGTGGCTGCCGTGATATATGACTCTTGCTTGGCCCATGCTGCCCCCCGGTGCTCCTCTTGGACGAAGTCGCTGAAGTTAGGGTTGATTGAAGGCCTGGGCAACACGTGGGTAATCTTCCGCCACTCGGCGATGGCTTGAAATATCAGCGCGTTTAGGTGGGACTCGATCCTCGGTCCACGGGCTCACCACGTACTAGGGTATTAATCCAAGGTTGAATTTCCTTTCACAAACGCATAAAAATAAATCATGCTGTAGGAATACTTAGTGACTCCTTAAAGTAAACGTTTTCACGGTACTTTTTTTATTGATTTCCACACGCTTGTCGTTCCTCGTTTGCCCCGCCTTCCCGAGAGCCAATGAGGGGCCTCCGTCAATGCTTCACCTTCCGGCTTCCAGCCAATCACATGGTAGTACGCCGTGACGTCAGAACCGAGCCTCCGGTGAGCTTCATCTGCTGCTGTTTATATGGCCGAGGGTGTGCCGTGGGTGTGGGTGTTGGTCGTACGAAGGGTTTTCTGCGTACGAGGAGGCCGATTCAGGGACGGGAGGTGAGCAACAGGACGTTCTTGGTGACGAGTTGATGGCAGGCGGTTGTTTTGTGTGTTACGGCAAGGACGAGAGGTGAGCAATATAACATTCGTGGTGACGTGAGCTGGTGGAGAGTGACTGTTGATGCGTTATAAGGAAGGGACGTTCGAAGGGATATATTATGCGCACGAGGAGGCCGCTACGGTGACGAGAGGTGAGGAGCATGCTCTTAGTGGTGCGTTGGTGGCAGGTGGTGGCTTTGTGTTATGAGGCAAGGACGAGAGGTGAGCAGTAGTGTTTTGTGAGGCAGGGAAGAGATGAGCAACATGTTCTTAATAAATAACAAGTTGCTGTCGATTGGCTGTTGGTTTGTTATGAGGCAAGGACGATAGGTAGGCAACAAGCTCTTACGCCCGTATTTTTAAGCGTATCAGCACCTCAGTTCGCCTGGATCTGGATCTGGATAATAATGCGCAGGGCACCCGTACAGGTGCATAACACGCATATTTGTTGGCTGTTGGGGGGACGGGGAAGCCGAGTGTGCAGGGGAAGGAAGTGAATCAAGTGTAGTTGTTAGTGTTGGTGTGTTGTGGTGACAAGTGAGTGTGAATTTGTTTTTTGAATGAGTCTATTGTACCGCAGTCTAAAATCTGTTGAGGGAGGCTGTTCCAGTCACGTATGGTGCGTGGGAAGTGTGAGTGCTTGTATGCGTCAATGTTAGTGTGATATGTTTGGTATTTATGGATGTGTGTGTTACGAGTACGTTGACTGTTTGCGTTGTGTAGGTATGTTTGTGGGTCAATGTCAATGTGAGTGTTTGTGATCTTGTACATAAGTGTAAGTCTGTGTGCTTGTCTGCGTATGTGAAGAGGGTCCATGTTTATCTGTTGTTTGATCCGTGTTGTGATGCCAGGCGTTCGAGTGTAATTGTTTGTAATGAACCTAGCCGCCTTGGTGTTGATTTGCTCTAACCTATCTATGTTTCTGTGTGTGTGAGGATCCCACACCGTGGAGCAGTATTCCAGCGTTGGTCTCACAAGTGTGTCATAAGCTATGTGTTTAATGTCAGGTGTGCAGTTATGTAAATTCCTCCTCAGGAACCCCAGCGTTCTGTTGTCTGTGGCACTGATATGGTCTATGTGGGTGTTGAATTTGTTTGAAAAGCCTCTTCTAGAAGTTGCTGGGATGTTCGTTGGCTGTTTTGTAATGCTGGTGATAGTTTTACCCGACTTCTTCATCTTGAACGGGAAAAATCACCCTGAAAACCTCGTTAATCTTCTCCGTGGCCTTGGGAATGGTCGTAATGGGACCCCGATACCTTAGTTTTACCCGACTTCTTCACCTTAAACGGGAAAAATCACCCTGAAAACCTCGTTAATCTTCTCCGTGGCCTTGGGGACGGTCGTAATGGGAGCCCGGTAAGCATGTTCTTATTGTTCAGCGTCTCGGCACCGCAGTTCGCCTGTTTGAATAGCCTCTCGTAGAAGTCGCTGGTATATTCATGGACTGTTTTGTGATGCTGGTGATAGTTTTACACGACTTCTGCACCTTGAACCTTGAACGGGAAAAATCACCCCTTAAAACTTGGTTAATCTTATCCGTGGCAGGGGGCTTCGTGGTCCAGTGGTTAGCACACTCGGCTCACAACCGAGAGAGCCCAGGTTCGATTCCCGGGCGGAGTGGAAAAATTAGGGCGGCTTTTCCGATACCCTACGCCCCTCTCCACCCAGCAGTGAATGGGTACCAGGTATTAATTGGGGGTGGTGTCCCGTCTCCTGGGGTCTGTTCCCTTCTCCTATAATCCCTTCCCCTTCTGTCTCTCTCCGGCATATGACCACAGATGTTGCACCGACTAAACGAAACTTTCCAATTTTCTCCGTGGCCTTGGGAATGGTCGTAATGGGAGCCCGATACTTTAAATAATATATGGACTTCAGTGACGAGTTGATGGTGGATGGCTGTCGGGTGTGTTATGCCGGCAAATTGATGCTTTCAGACATTGATTATTGATTGATTGTGATTATTTTTTATTTTTTTTTGTTCGTTTTCGATATTTCTTTCCTCTGTTGCCGTTGTCTATTTTCGATGTGTTTGTTTTCATTTGACACGGCAATAAAAATAAACATTAAGGAAGTAAGTAGAAGGGAAAAGGGAAGTAGGAAAAGAAAAAAAGACCCTGACTCCAACGTCAAATACGCGTAATTGTTTTTTTCTGATTCTCATTCTCTCTCTCTCTCTCTCTCTCTCTCTCTCTCTCTCTCTCTCTCTCTCTCTCTCTCTCAGGAGGCACCAACGAGGGCTAACACCCACGTATTTTTGGGGTTTACCTTTGGTCGAGAGAGAGAGAGAGAGAGAGAGAGGGGGGGGGGGGGGTCAGGCGATAAATTAGGGAGGGGGGGGGTAATGTTGGACCGTGGAACAAGCTTTATGTTGGAAGACTGCGTCGCGATGCTTTGTGGGTAAAACATATCGTGGGGAGACAAGGAGGAGGAGAATGAGGAGGATGTTTGACAGAAAGAAAGAGGAGGACCAGATTACCCTCATTGTCCGTCTCCGCCTATACGGGCATTTGGCACGCCCCCATTCATTGACTGAATATCCTTATGATATCCAAATCTCTCATGCAAGAGTCAACCAGCATCTTCATTATTTCATCCATTTCATTTGTAAACTCTAGAACAGCCTTTCCTAATGTTTCCTCCTGCCTAAGACTTGGACGTTTTCAAAAGGGGATTATCAAAACACCTTTCCGATTTTAACATTTCCGATTACTATTTAAACTTTTCACAGGAGCAGCGCCAACAGTATAGTTTTTTTTTAATCCATTTTAGCTTTGAGCTGCCTCTTTTCAATCAATGGGAGCATACGCCGGGGGCCGCGTAGCCTCGCCCACCTTACGATGCCATGTGCGAGGGGCACTCCGGGCAAGTATCCATGCAGGCCCGCTTCCCATCCTAAGTACCTCCCGGCAGGATCTGTCGACTTGCTCAAGCCACGAACTCAGAGGGCGTCCCCTTCGCCTCCTCCACTCAGTATTTTCCCTTAAGCCCCGTTCACACTGTGCGACTCTGGGCCAAGACAACCCACGACTCTAGGGTACACGAGGTTTTGGATGTTGATGTGAAAGGGTCGGGCATGTCTTGAAAGAGGTCTTGAGACTGTTGCTGCATGCTGCGTAAACGTCGTGACGGGAGTCTGGAGTCGTGAGGGTTAGCGCAAAAAAGTATTCCATGCTAAACTTTCACGACAAGAGTTGGCAAGAGTCTGAACCAACCGTCAGTTCCGGTTGAGGTCTGAGGGAGGTCGGGGGCAGTCGTCAAGACAGTCGTCAACAGTTTTGGCTCGTTTTTAGACAGTCGTGACGACTGTCGGGGCCATTTTTCAATTTTTTAAAGTTTCCTGTCGGCACAGTCGTCTGTGCCGACTACTTCAGAATGATGAGGGACTGTCGTGACGACAGTCTTCGCCTGATGAAGAAGGTTCGTGACGACTGTCGACTCAGAAATATTGGCTAACACTGCCGCCATCAAGAAATTTATATTTTTATTTTACAATCACAAGTTCAACAACAACTTCTGGGCATGGTTACGTTTCGCTGGCACAAACTTGGGAGCCGCACAGCACTCACGCACCGCGCTGCCTCTCTCTTGTATTGAATGACACAACTAGGGTTGCCACCAACAGAAAAATGTGGAATGTAACATCTCACCCTCCAATACGGAATGGATCCATATTTAAAGGAACGGGTGACAACCCTAAAATTTCTCGAGCATGCAATGAGTGACAGCCGCAGCACGCTGTTGATGGAGGCAAGAGGGAGGTGGGGGGGACGTTACGTCGCGTATTTTACATGTATTTTAGGACGAACCTTTGACAGATTTTACGGGCTGGTTTTGTGATTAACCGAAAAATGCGCTCACTACAATTTTAAGATACTGAATTTTATCTGCTTTACCATTCAGATAACAAAATACCGTACGGAACAAATGCCGTTCCATATTGGTTCAAAACGGAACGATACATTTCAGTCACGAATACAGAGCGACTCCGTGTTTTAAGGAACGCCAAGACAGTCGCCAAGACAGTCGCGAAGACCGTCATGAAGATCGTCGGCCAACTCCTTGGCAACTGTTGGCCAGCTTGTCGGCCAACCAGTTGATAAACAATCTGGAAGACTGTCGTCAGGACTTTCTGCGACTGTCGGCCAATCAGTCGGCAGATTCGTGGTTGTTGTAGACATGGCACCATTTCCAGAATTGACCGTTGAGACTCGTCTTGAGATTAGTTGGCAGCATGTCGCAGACATGCTGCCAATAGTTGCCGAATGTCCCAAACAGTCGGCAACCATGATAGCCGACACCAAGACGCCAAAAAAATTCTTGGAGTGTGGGAGCTGACTTGTCAAATGCAGAAGTCGCTGGGTTGTCGTGGCCAAGGGTCGGCACAGTGTGAACGGGGCTTTACAGAGACAACCCGATGAGCAATGTCGGTTTATGGGTAGCGTGCCACGTGCCCGTAAAGCCGGAGTTGGCGTTGACGAACTATGCAGGTAATAGCCTCGAATCAGTCTCATGGAGTAGTCGCCGGTTTGACAAAGTCATTCCAGCGATATCCCATGATTCTGCGTAGAGACTTATTACCAAAGGCATCAATCCGCCTCTCCAAGTCCCCATTTAGTGTCCATGTCTCACAGCCATAGAGTAGGACAGGGAACACAAGGGACATGAAGATCTGGATCTCTGTCCTTCTGCACAGGTATCGACAACGCCATATACTCGTGTTGAACGATTCCATAACACCGTGGACCAGGCTAATCCGGCGTAAGACTTCCTGGCCAGACTCACCGTTGTTCTGCAACAATTGCAACAACTACCGTGGTATTACACTGCTCAGTGTGCCAGGCAAGGTGCTTGCCCACCTATTGCTGATGCAGATTTTCAGTCAGCTGCTGAAGCTGCAGAGACCTGGTGTCACGCCTGGTAAGTCGACAACTGACGGTATCCTAGCGCTTCGTGTACTGGTGGAGCGCCGACGTGAGTTTCGACAGGGGATGCTTGCAGCCTATGTCGATCTCAAGAAGGCGTTTGCCTCAGTGCATCGCGGGGCACTCTGGGATCCTCTGCGACTCCGTGGGATTCCTGCGAGGACTATTTGTTTGCTGACTGGCCTGTATTCTGGGACAAAGTGCTGTTGTCCAGCTTCTTTCCCGTGAATGCGGGAGTGAGGCAGGGCTGTGTCCTTGCCCCCATCGCTTTTCAACACTTGTATGGACTGGGTACTGGGCAGAGTTGTGGACCAAAGTCATTGTGGAGCATCTATTGGCAATACCAGGGTCACTGACCTTGTTTTTGCCGATGATGTAGTAATCATGGCGGAGTCGCTGGAGGTCTTGGTGATGGCTCTCGAGGCACTGCACGAGGAGGCGAAGACCTTGGAACTTAAGGTCTCCTGGGACTAAACCAAGGTACAGGTGTTTGGAGGCTTGCTGGATGACACAGTACAGTCTGTTCATGCGTGTGGCGAGGACGTTGAGATCTCGAAAAATTTCACATACCTTGGTAGCGTAGTTTATAACAACGGTGAATCTCGCCAGGAAGTTTTTCGGCAGATTGGCCTGGTCCACGGTGTTATGGACTCGCTGAGCACGAGTATATGGCGTTGTCGATATCTGTGCAGAAGGACAAATATCCAGATCTTAAAGTCCCTTGTGCTCCCTGTCTTACTCTATGGCTGTGAGACATGGACACGGAATAGTAATTTGGAGAGATGAAGGGATGCCTTTGAAAATAGACTGCCTGGGGCCCTTAGGCAAAATCATGATGTATCACGGGAATGACTGTGATAAACCGGCGATTACTCCATGAGACTGAATGGAGGCATATTACCTATGCCGACCCTGAGTAAGAGTTGGGACTTGTTAATTTTGAACAGTGATGAGAATAGAACTTCTCAGTTTCTGGGATTAACTTCAGCCAATTAAACACATCATCTTTTCTTAAAAATGCCGCCTCACGTAGCCGTTTATGTTCACCGTCAGTTGAGGTCAGCTTTGTACATTTTTTCTTTTGACACACGATGCATCTCTCCTTCTGGCGCGGACTGCTTTCGCTGACGTTCAGATGAACCGCTGGAATTGAAGCTTCTTTGGATTCCATTATGTGAACATCTACAAAGAAAAGGCGTTACGTTAGCCATCATCTGAGCTAGAAATGTCATAAAGTACATACATATTTGGCCGGAAATGCAATCTCACAACATCGTACAGACTCCCTAAAAATCTAAATTTGAGATTTCAATTTGAACATTCAATTTTGTGTGTTTCCATAGTAACCTTAAAATATTTATTTTACCCACAAATGTCTGATTACATCAAAATAGTTATTTTAAAGATGAGTATTTTGGAGTTATTTCGTTCAGTTGTGATTGATTGATTGATTGATAGTTTATTGTTGCAAGTAAACAACAAAGGAGAATATTATGACAATTTCACATTTTTTTCAAAATGGCCGCCAGAATGAAAATGTCCAAGGAGTGAAATGTCATTAGCTACTGTAGAACCTATTTCTGCAGTAAAACTGCGTGCACAACCATTTTTTTACGGATATGTAGCCTGGATCCTGGACTACCAGGTTGTGTCTGACCATCCCGAGTGGAGGAGACCAAGGGGACGCCCACAGAGTTCGTGCCTTGAGCAGGTCGACGGATCCTGCCATGAGGTAGCCTGCTTGGAATGGAAGGGCCGGCATGGAGACTTGTCCGGAGGGACCCCGGGGGTGGCGTCGGGCGAGGCGATTGATTGATTAGAGTTGCCTCATTTATTGTTAAACACACACACACACACACACACACACGCACACACACACGTCGTGTTGTATTGATATTTTTACAACAATAGGTACACACACACACACACACACACACACACACACACACACACACACACACACACACACACACCGCTTCGGTAGCTCAATGGTTAAAGCTCTGTGCTGCCAGGCTTCGCTGCCGGCATGCGAAGGGGCGAGGAGCGGTTACTGCCCCCCCATGAGCTAGGAGGACCAAGGGAGTGTGGTGTGTGAACTATAAGCAGTACCCAGTGATTGCTATAATCAGCTTGCCCGGGTCGGGAAGCAACTTAATATATATAATTGTTGGCGACGACGAGCCCATATCGTGATCAGGCCGTGGTGAAACACACACACACACACACACACACACACACACACACACACACACACCTAGGCCTCGTTGGAGTGGTGAGTGTTTAACTAAAAGTTTTGCCGAAATAATGTGTGTTTGTTTCAGGTTATATTTTTCAGAGGGCGTCTCAAAGGAGCTCTTCATGACTTTTATTTTTTTTTTATAAAAAAAAATTAGCTACTAGAGGTAAAGTAATAAATTTGTTATAGATTATTGGTTTGAATTGATTGGGTTAATTTGCAGACATCATTTGTATTTTACATTGATATTTTTGTGAAGGGAAAAAATGTATCGTTGCCTATTATTATTACCCTAGACAGGTTCTCTGAGGGTCACGTGGTGTCAGGTACGTGAGTTGCACTTTTCGCGTTCAGTTTCTTGTGATAACTTACTAACACCGTGGGCTTGTCTCGCGCCAGGCTGTGTTCAAACGTGATAGATAATTAATATTAAAAACACTGCGTCCCTCTGCCGATGTGGATTGCTTACATGGGTGTGGAGTCGGAGTCGTAACCTTAAAATTTTCTGGAGTCGGAGTCGAAAATTTTTATATCCGACTCCACACTCGTGATTGCTTAGCAGGCCGGGTAGACAGGGTAAGGCAGCATTCCTGACTGTCTTTCTAAAGTAACAGGATCTCCCTCTCCTTTTAAAAATTCCCTTCCCTCTATTCTCCCAGACGCCTCTCCATCGAAAAATGTACCTACCTCTCTCTCTCTCTCTCTCTCAACTCAAACTGCTATTACAGGAGCAGTACGAAGTGGATTTATTATTTTGTTTACCCATGAGCTGTTTCCTTTCCGTAACCAAAAAATAAAAAAAACTACTTCTTCCTTCTCGGTCTCACTTTTCTCATTTTTTCTCATTCTTTCTTCCTATCTCGTTCACATTCCTCATTGGCCTCTCTCATTCTTAATTATGGTAAAAGATCATAGCAGTTTTCATCTATTTTTTTAAGCGATGACAGCGATATTCACACACTTCCCTCCCGTAACATACAGATGGTTCACACATTGTTCTCGTAATATACAGATGGTTCACACATTGTTCCCGTAACATACAGATGGTTCACACACTTCCCTCCCGTAACATACAGATGGTTCACACATTCTTCCTGTAACATACAGATGGTTCACACATTGTTCCCGTAACATACAGATAGTTCACACATTGTTCCTGTAACATACAGATGGTTCACACACCTCCCTCCCGTAACATACAGATGGTTCACACATTCTTATTGTAACATACAGATGGTTCACACATTGTTCCCGTAACATACAGATGGTTCACACTTTCCTCCCGTAACATACAGATGGTTCACACATTGTTCCCGTAACATACAGATGGTTCACACATTGTTCCCGTAACATACAGATGGTTCACACCTTCTTCCCGAAACATACAGATGGTTCACACATTGTTCCCGTAACATACAGATGGTTCACACTTTCCTCCCGTAGCATACAGATGGTTCACACATTGTTCCCGTAACATACAGATGGTTCACAACTTCTTCCCGAAACATGCAGATGGTTCACACATTGTTCCCGTAACATACAGATGGTTCACAAATTGTTCTCATAACATACAGATGGTTCACACACTTCCCTCCCGTACCATACAGATGGTTCACTCATTGTTCCCGTAACATACAGATGGTTCACACATTGTTCCCGTAATATACAGATGGTTCACACATTCTTCCTGTAACATACAGATGGTTCACACATTGTTCCCGTAACATACAGATGGTTCACACATTGTTCCCGTAACATACAGATGGTTCACACATTGTTCCCGTAACATACAGATGGTTCACACATTCTTCCTGTAACATACAGATGGTTCACACATTGTTCCCGTAACATACAGATGGTTCACACATTCTTCCTGTAACATACAGATGGTTCACACACTTCCCTCCCGTAACATACAGATGGTTCACACATTCTTCCTGTAACATACAGATGGTTCACACATTTTTCACGTAACATACAGATGGTTCACACATTCTTCCTGTAACATACAGATGGTTCACACATTCTTCCCGTAACATAGGGATGGTTCAAACATTGTTCCCGTAACATACAGATGGTTCACACACTTCCATCCCGTAACATACATATGGTTCACACACTTCCCTCCCGTAATATACAGATGGTTCACACATTATTCCTGTAACATACAGATGGTTCACACATTTTTCCCGTAACATAGGGATGGTTTACACATTGTTCCCGTAACATACAGATGGTTCACACATTGTTCCCGTAACATACAAATGGTTATCACATTGTTCCCGTAACATACAGATGGTTCACACACTTCCCTCCCGTAACATACAGATGGTTAAGACACTTCCCTCCCGTAACATACATATGGTTCACACATTGTTCCCGTAACATACATACGGTTCACACATTGTTCCCGTAGCATACAGATGGTTCACATATTTCCCTCCCGTTACATACAGTTGGTTCACACATTGTTCCCGTAACATACAGATGGTTCACACACTTCCCTCCCGTAACATACAGATGGTTCACACATTGTTCCCGTAACATACAGATGGTTCACACACTTCCCTCCCGTAACATACAGATGGTTCACACACTTCCCTCCCGTACCATACAGATGGTTCACACACTTCCCTCCCATACCATACAGATGGTTCACACATTCTTCCCGTACCATACAGATGGTTCTCACATTCTTCCTGGAACATACAGATGGTTCACACATTGTTACCGTAACATACAGATGTTTCACACATTGTTCCCGTAACATACAGATGGTTCACACATTGTTCCCGTAACATACAGATGGTTCACAAACTTATCTCCCGAAACATACAGATGGTTCACACATTGTTCTTGTAACATACAGATGGTTCACACATTGTTCCGTAACATACAGATGGTTCACATATTTTTCCTGTAACATACAGATGGTTCACACATTGTTCCCGTAACATACAGATGGTGCACACATTGTTCCCGTAACATACAGATGGTTCACACATTCTTCCTGTAACATGCAGATGGTTCACACATTGTTCCCGTAACATACAGATGGTTCACACATTCTTCCTGTAACATACAGATGGTTCACACATTCTTCCCGTAACATACAGATGGTTCACACATTCTTCCTGTAACATACAGATGGTTCACACATTCTTCCCGTATCATACAGATGGTTTACACATTGTTCCCGTAACATACAGATGGTTCACACATTGTTCCCGTAACATACAGATGGTTCACACATTGTTCCCGTAGCATACAGATGGTTCACACACTTCCCTCCCGTAACATACAGATTGTTCACACACTTCCCTCCCGTAATATACAGATGGTTCACACATTCTTCCCGTAACATACAGATGGTTCACACATTGTTCCCGTAACATGCAGATGGTTCACACAGTTCCCTCCCGTAACATACAGAAGGTTCACACATTGTTCCCGTAACATACAGATGGTTCACACACTTCCCTCCCGTAACATACAGATGGTTCACACATTGTTCCCGTAACATACAGATGGTTCACACACTTCCCTCCCGTAACATACAGAAGGTTCACACACTTCCCTCCCATAACATACAGATGGTTCACACATTCTTCCTGTAACATACAGATGGTTCACACATTGTTCCCGTAACATACAGATGGTTCACACATTCTTCCTGTAACATACAGATGGTTCACACACTTCCCTCCCGTAACATACAGATGGTTCACACACTTCCCTCCCGTAACATACAGATGGTTCACACATTCTTCCCGTAACATACAGATGGTTCACACATTCTTCCTGTAACATACAGATGGTTCACACATTGTTCCCGTAACATACAGATGGTTCACACACTTCCCTCCCGTAACATACAGATGGTTCACACACATCCCTCCCGTAATATACAGATGGTTCACACATTCTTCCCGTAACATACAGATGGTTCACACACTTCCTTCCCGTAACATATAGATGGTTCACACATTGTTCCCGTAACATACAGATGGTTCACACATTCTTCCCGTAACATACAAATGGTTCACACTTCCTCCCTGTAACATACAGATGGTTCACACATTGTTCCCGTAACATACAGATGGTTCACACACTTCTCTCCCGAAACATACAGATGGTTCACACATTGTTCTTGTAACATACAGATGGTTCACACATTGTTCCGTAACATACAGATGGTTCACACACTTCCCTCCCGTAACATACAGATGGTTCACACATTCTTCCCGTAACATACAGATGGTTCACACATTCTTCCTGTAACATACAGATGGTTCACACATTGTTCCCGTAACATACAGTTCACACATTATTCCCGTAACATACAGATGGTTCACACACATCCCTCCCGTAATATACAGATGGTTCACACATTCTTCCCGTAACATACAGATGGTTCACACACTTCCTTCCCGTAACATATAGATGGTTCACACATTGTTCCCGTAACATACAGATGGTTCACACATTCTTCCCGTAACATACAAATGGTTCACACTTCCCTCCCGTAACATACAGATGGTTCACATTGTTCCCGTAACATACAGATGGTTCACACACTTCTCTCCCGAAACATACAGATGGTTCACACATTGTTCTTGTAACATACAGATGGTTCACACATTGTTCCGTAACATACAGATGGTTCACACACTTCCCTCCCGTAACATACAGATGGTTCACACACTTCCCTCCCGTAACATACAGATGGTTCACACATTCTTCCCGTAACATACAGATGGTTCACACATTCTTCCTGTAACATACAGATGGTTCACACATTGTTCCCGTAACATACAGATGGTTCACACACTTCCCTCCCGTAGCATATAGATGGTTCACACATTATTCCCGTAACATACAGATGGTTCACACACATCCCTCCCGTAATATACAGATGGTTCACACATTCTTCCCGTAACATACAGATGGTTCACACACTTCCTTCCCGTAACATACAGATGGTTCACACATTGTTCCCGTAACATACAGATGGTTCACACATTCTTCCCGTAACATACAAATGGTTCACACACTTCCCTCCCGTAACATACAGATGGTTCACACATTGTTTCCGTAACATACAGATGGTTCACACATTCTTCCCGTAACATACAGATGGTTCACACATTGTTCCCGTAACATACAGATGGTTCACACAGTTCCCTCCCGTAACATACAGAAGGTTCACACATTGTTCCCGTAACATACAGATGGTTCACACACGTCCCTCCCGTAACATACAGATGGTTCACACATTGTTCCCGTAACATACAGATGGTTCACACACTTCCCTCCCGTAACATACAGATGGTTCACACACTTCCCTCCCATAACATACAGATGGTTCGCATATTCTTCCTGTAACATACAGATGGTTCACATTGTTCCCGTAACATACAGATGGTTCACACATTCTTCCCGTAACATACAGATGGTTCACACACTTCCCTCCCGTAACATACAGATGGTTCACACACTTCCCTCCCGTAACATACAGATGGTTCACACATTCCTCCCGTAACATACAGATGGTTCACACATTCTTCCTGTAACATACAGATGGTTCACACATTGTTCCCGTAACATACAGATGGTTCACACACTTCCCTCCCGTAACATATAGATGGTTCACACATTATTCCCGTAACATACAGATGGTTCACACATCCCTCCCGTAATATACAGATGGTTCACACATTCTTCCCGTAACATACAGATGGTTCACACACTTCCTTCCCGTAACATACAGATGGTTCACACATTGTTCCCGTAACATACAGATGGTTCACACATTCTTCCCGTAACATACAAATGGTTCACACACTTCCCTCCCGTAACATACAGATGGTTCACACATTGTTTCCATAACATACAGATGGTTCACACATTCTTCCCGTAACATACAGATGGTTCACACATTGTCCCCGTAACATACAGATGGTTCACACATTCTTCCTGTAACATACAGATGGTTCACACACTTCCCTCCCGTAACATACAGATGGTTCACACATTGTTCTCGTAACATACAGATGGTTCACACATTCTTCCTGTAACATACAGATGGTTCACACATTCTTCCTGTAACATACAGATGGTTCACACATTCTTCCCGTAACATATAGATGGTTCACACATTGTTCCCGTAACATACAGATGGTTTACACATTGTTCCCGTAACATACAGATGGGTCACACATTGTTCCCGTAACATACAGATGGTTCACACACTTCCCTCCCGTAACATACAGATGGTTCACACACTTCCCTCCCGTAACATACAGATGGTTCACACATTCTTCCCGTAACATACAGATGTTTGCACATTGTTCCGTTACATACAGATGGTTCACACACTTCCCTCCCGTAATATACAGATGGTTCACACATTGTTCCCGTAACATACAGATGGTTCACACACCTCCCTGTAACATACAGATGGTTCACACATTGTTCCTGTAACATACAGATAGTTCACACTTCCTCCCGTAACATACAGATGGTTCACAAAATTCTCCCGTAACATACAGATGGTTCACACACTTCCCTCCCATAATATACAGATGGTTCACACATTCTTCCCGTAACATACAGATGGTTCACACATTCTTCCTGTAACATAAAGATGGTTCACACATTGTTCCCGTAACATACAGATGGTTCACACATTCTTCCTGTAAGATACAGATGGTTCACACATTGTTCCCGTAACATACAGATGGTTCACACATTGTTCCCGTAACATACAGATGGTTCACACACGTCCCTCCCGTAACATACAGATGGTTCACACACTTCCCTCCCGTAACATACAGATGGTTCACAACTTCCCTCCCGTAACATACAGACGGTTCACACACTTCCCTCCCGTAACATACATATGGTTCACACATTCTTCCCGTAACATACAGATGGTTCACACATTCTTCCTGCAACATACAGATGGTTCACACATTGTTCCCGTAACATACATATGGTTCACACACTTCCCTCATGTAACATACAGATGGTTCACACATTGTTCCCGTAACATACAGATGGTTCACACACATCCCTCAGGTAACATACAGATGGTTCACACACATCCCTCAAGTAACATACAGATGGTTCACACATTCTTCCCGTAACATACATATGGTTCACACACTTCCCTCCCGTAACATACAGATGGTTCACATATTGTTACCATAACATACAGATGGTTCACACATTGTTCCCGTAACATACAGATGGTTCACAAACTTCTCTCCCGAAACATACAGATGGTTCACACATTGTTCTTGTAACATACAGATGGTTCACACATTGTTCCGTAACATACAGATGGTTCACATATTTTTCCTGTAACATACAGATGGTTCACACATTGTTCCCGTAACATACAGATGGTTCACACATTGTTCCCGTAACATACAGATGGTTCACACATTCTTCCTGTAACATGCAGATGGTTCACACATTGTTCCCGTAACATACAGATGGTTCACACATTCTTCCTGTAACATACAGATGGTTCACACATTCTTCCCGTAACATACAGATGGTTCACACATTCTTCCTGTAACATACAGATGGTTCACAAATTCTTCCCGTATCATACAGATGGTTTACACATTGTTCCTGTTCCCGTAACATACAGATGGTTCACACATTGTTCCCGTAACATACAGATGGTTCACACATTGTTCCCGTAGCATACAGATGGTTCACACACTTCCCTCCCGTAACATACAGATTGTTCACACACTTCCCTCCCGTAATATACAGATGGTTCACACATTCTTCCCGTAACATACAGATGGTTCACACATTGTTCCCGTAACATACAGATGGTTAACACAGTTCCCTCCCGTAACATACAGAAGGTTCACACATTGTTCCCGTAACATACAGATGGTTCACACACTTCCCTCCCGTAACATACAGATGGTTCACACATTGTTCCCGTAACATACAGATGGTTCACACACTTCCCTCCCGTAACATACAGATGGTTCACACACTTCCTTCCCATAACATACAGATGGTTCACACATTCTTCCTGTAACATACAGATGGTTCACACATTGTTCCCGTAACATACAGATGGTTCACACATTCTTACTGGAACATACAGATGGTTCACACTTCCTCCTGTAACATACAGATGGTTCACAGACTTCCTCCTGTAACATACAGATGGTTCACATTCTTCCTGTAACATACAGATGGTTCACACATTCTTCCTATAACATACAGATGGTTCACACATTGTTCCTGTAACATACAGATGGTTCACACTTCCTCCTGTAACATACAGATGGTTCACACATTATTCCTGCAGCATACAGATGGTTCACACATCCTCCTGTAATATACAGATGGTTCACACATTCTTCCCGTAACATACAGATGGTTCACACACTTCCTTCCCGTAACACACAGATGGTTCACACATTGTTCCCGTAACATACAGATGGTTCACACATTCTTCCCGTAACATACAAATGGTTCACACACTTCCCTCCCGTAACATACAGATGGTTCACACATTGTTCCCGTAACATACAGATGGTTCACACACTTCTCTCCCGAAACATACAGATGGTTCACACATTGTTCTTGTAACATACAGATGGTTCACACATTGTTCCGTAACTTACAGATGGTTCACATATTTTTCCTGTAACATACAGATGGTTCACACATTGTTCCCGTAACATACAGATGGTTCACACATTGTTCCGTAACATACAGATGGTTCACATATTTTTCCTGTAACATACAGATGGTTCACACATTGTTCCCGTAACATACAGATGGTTCACACATTCTTCCTGTAACATACAGATGGTTCACACATTGTTCCCGTAACATACAGATGGTTCACACATTCTTTCTGTAACATACAGATGGTTCACACATTCTTCCCGTAACATACAGATGGTTCACACATTCTTCCTGTAACATACAGATCGTTCACACATTCTTCCCGTATCATACAGATGGTTTACATTGTTCCTAACATACAGATGGTTCACACATTGTTCCTGTAACATACAGATGGTTCACACATTGTTCCTGTAGCATACAGATGGTTCACACTTCCTCCTGTAACATACAGATTGTTCACACTTCCTCCTGTAACATACAGATGGTTCACACATTCTTCCCATAACATACAGATGGTTCACACATTGTTCCCGTAACATACAGATGGTTCACACAGTTCCCTCCCGTAACATACAGAAGATTTACACATTGTTCCCGTAACATACAGATGGTTCACACACTTCCCTCCCGTAACATACAGATGGTTCACACATTCTTCCTGTAACATACTGATGGTTCACACACTTCCCTCCCGTAACATACAGCTGGTTCACACACTTCCCTCCCATAACATACAGATGGTTCACACATTCTTCCTGTAACATACAGATGGTTCACACATTGTTCCCGTAACATACAGATGGTTCACACATTCTTCCTGTAACATACAGATGGTTCACACACTTCCCTCCCGTAACATACAGATGGTTCACACACTTCCCTCCCGTAACATACAGATGGTTCACACATTCTTCCCGTAACATACAGATGGTTCACACATTCTTCCTGTAACATACAGATGGTTCACACATTGTTCCTGTATCATACAGATGGTTCACACACTTCCCTCCCGTAACATGCAGATGGTTCACACATTATTCCCGTAACATACAGATGGTTCACACACATCCCTCCCGTAATATACAGATGGTTCACACATTCTTCCCGTAACATACAGATGGTTCACACACTTCCTTCCCGTAACATACAGATGGTTCACACATTGTTCCCGTAACATACAGATGGTTCACACATTCTTCCCGTAACATACAAATTGTTCACACACTTCCCTCCCGTAACATACAGATGGTTCACACATTGTTTCCGTAACATACAGATGGTTTACACATTCTTCCCGTAACATACAGATGGTTCACACATTGTCCCCGTAACATACAGATGGTTCACACATTCTTCCTGTAACATACAGATGGTTCACACACTTCCCTCCCGTAACATACAGATGGTTCACACATTGTTCTCGTAACATACAGATGGTTCACACATTCTTCCTGTAACATACAGATGGTTCACACATTCTTCCCGTAACATACAGATGGTTCACACATTGTTCCCGTAACATACAGATGGTTTACACATTGTTCCCGTAACATACAGATGGTTCACACATTCTTCCTGTAACATACAGATGGTTCACACATTCTTCCCGTAACATATAGATGGTTCACACATTGTTCCCGTAACATACAGATGGTTTACACATTGTTCCCGTAACATACAGATGGTTCACACATTGTTCCCGTAACATACAGATGGTTCACACACTTCCCTCCCGTAACTTACAGATGGTTCACACACTTCCCTCCCGTAACATACAGATGGTTCACGCATTCTTCCCCTAACATACAGATGTTTGCACATTGTTCCCGTTACATACAGATGGTTCACACACTTCCCTCCCGTAATATACAGATGGTTCACACATTGTTCCCGTAACATACAGATGGTTCACACACCTCCCTCCCGTAACATACAGATGGTTCACACATTGTTCCCGTAACATACAGATAGTTCACACACTTCCCTCCCGTAACATACAGATGGTTCACACACTTCTCTCCCGTAACATACAGATGGTTCACACACTTCCCTCCCATAACATACAGATGGTTCACACATTCTTCCCGTAACATACAGATGGTTCACACATTCTTCCTGTAACATACAGATGGTTCACACATTGTTCCCGTAACATACAGATGGTTCACACATTCTTCCTGTAACATACAGATGGTTCACACATTGTTCCCGTAACATACAGATGGTTCACACATTGTTCCCGTAACATACATATGGTTCACACATGTCCCTCCCGTAACATACAGATGGTTCACACACTTCCCTCCCGTAACATACAGATGGTTCACACACTTCCCTCCCGTACCATACAGATGGATCACACATTCTTACTGTACCATACAGATGGTTCACACATTCTTCCCGTAACATACAGATGGTTCACACATTCTTCCTGCAACATACAGATGGTTCACACATTGTTCCCGTAACATACAGATGGTTCACACACTTCCCTCATGTAACATACAGATGGTTCACACATTGTTCCCGTAACATACAGATGGTTCACACACATCCCTCAGGTAACATACAGATGGTTCACACACATCCCTCAGGTAACATACAGATGGTTCACACATTCTTCCCGTAACATACAGATGGTTCACACACTTCCATCCCGTAACATACAGATGGTTCACACATTGTTCCCATAACATACAGATGGTTCACACATTTTTCCCGTAACATACAGATGGTTCACACACTTCCCTCCCGTAATATACAGATGGTTCACACATTGTTCCCGTAACATACAGATGGTTCACACATTCTTCCCGTAACATACAGATGGTTCACATATTGTTCCCGTAACATACAGATGGTTCACACATTGTTCCCGTAACATGCAGATGGTTCACACATTCTTCCCGTAACATACAGATGGTTCACACACTTCCCTCCCGTAACATACAGATGGTTCACACATTGTTCTCGTAACATACAGATGGTTCACACATTCTTCCCGTAACATACAGATGATTCAAAAATTCTTACTGTAAAATACAGATGGTTCACACATTGTTCCCGTAACATACAGATGGTTCACACATTGTTCCCGTAACATACAGATGGTTCACACATTCTTCCTGTAACATACAGATGGTTCACACATTGTTCCCGTAGCTTACAGATGGTTCACACATTGTTCCCGTAACATACAGATGGTTCACACATTGGTCCTGTTACATACAGATGGTTCACACATTCTTCCCGTAACATACAGATGGTTCACACATTGGTCCCGTAACATACAGATGGTTCACACATTCTTCCCGTAACATACAGATGGTTCACACATTGGTCCCGTAACATACAGATGGTTCACACATTCTTCACGGAACATACAGATGGCTCACACATTCTTCCCGTAACATACCGATGGTTCACACATTGTTCCCGTAACATACAGATGGTTCACATTCTTCCTGTAACATACAGATGGTTCACACACTTCCCTCCCGTAACATACAGATGGTTCACACATGGTTCCCGTAACATACAGATGGTTCACACATTCTTCCCGTAACATACAGATGGTTCACACATCCTTACCTTCACAGGTGAGGCGGGCTGTAGGCAACAGGCAGTGACGGGAATAGAGTGAATGAATGTGCATTGGAACCACATCAAGAATGGTCGAATGAGACAACAGAATCACAACAAGAATGAGGGAGGTAATGAGATACCAGGAGCAGAACCACCACAGCAAGAATTATATACAGACCTTACACTAGTGAAATGCATGTAGTAGTGGTAGTAATAGTAGCAGTAGTGGTAGTAGTAATAATAATAATAATAGTAGTAGTAGTAGTAGTAGTAGTTGTTGTTGTTGTAGTTGTAGTTGCAGTAGTAGTAGTTGAAGTAGTAGTAGTAGTAGTAGTAGTAGTAGTAGTAGTTTGCAAGAGCTTCCTCCTCCTCCTCCTCCTCCTCTTCCTCTTCCTCCTCCTCCTCCTCCTCTTTACTGTATCTTCTTTCTCCTTCTCCGTGTTTTTCCTCCTGCCTAATATATATTTTTTTCTCCTCTTCTTCTTATTCTTTTTCTTCTTCTTCTTCTTCTACTTATTTTTCTTCCTATATTATTTTGCCATTTATTTCTACTTTCCTTTATTTTTCTTCCTTTCTAATATATGTCATTCTTTTTCCTTCCTCCTCCTCCTCCTCTCCTTCTTCCTTCTTTATCGCTTTCCCTCCCTCTCCTCTTCCTTTATGATTCATTTTTCTCTCATTTATCTTTCTTTCCTTTCTACTTTTTCCTCCTCTTCCTCTTCCTTCCTCTTTCCTTTCTTATTTTTCTTCCTTTGCTCCTCCTCCTCCTCTTCCTTCTTTGACCCCTCCTCTTCCTCTCTTATGATTCGGTTTCTATAATTCTATGTCTTTTTCCTTTCTACTTCTCCTCCTCTTCCTTCCTCTCTCCCCCTTTCTGCCCTTTCTTCCTTTATTCTCCTGCTTATTATTTCTTCTCAGTTTTTATTCTTATTTTTCCTTTTCGCCGTTTTTCATTCCATCTTCATTTCTCTTCCTCCTCCTCCTATTCCTTTTTTTTCTATATCTCCATCGTTAGTTTTCTTCCTTCGTTTCTCCTCCTACTTGTCTTCCTCTTCCTCCTCCTCCTCCTCCTCCTCTTCTCCTCTTGTAATCTTATATCTTTCTTATACTTCTTCCTCCTCCTCCTCTTCTCCTCTTGTAATCTTATGTCTTTCTTATACTTCTTCCTCCTCCTCCTCTTCCTTGTTTTCTATTTCCTTCCTTAATTTTATCCTTCGTTTCTTCTCCTACTTTTCCTCCTCCTCCTCCTCTTCTCCTCTTCTAAAATTATGTCTTTCTTATACCTCTCTTCCTCCTCCTTCTCCTCCTCTTCCTTGTTTTCTCTATTTCCATCATTTATTTTCGTCCGTCATTTCTCCTCTTACGGATCCTCCTCTAGCTATAATTTTCTTCCTCTGTTCCTCCTCCTCCTCCTCGTCGTCTAAACTTACGTCTTTCTTATATTTCTCTTATCACAGTTTTCACTACACCTCCTTTTCTGTTCATCCTCCTCCTCCTCCTTTCTTATTTTCTATGTTTTTTTCCTTTGTTCCTCTCATACAAATCCTCATCTATAATATTTTTCCTTAGTTCCTCCTCCTCCTATTCTTCCTCTTCTAAATCTTCCCATCTCCTTCCCCTATAATTTGCATGCAAGAGAAAGTATATTAAGGTATGGGTGTATATTGAACAGATGCATTTTTTGTCATTCTTGTGTATTTCCATGACAGATAATAACAATAATAATAATGTTTCACTAGTCTCGTACGTGCATTGAGGGAACCCGGGCCTTCAGAGTACAAGCCAGTGCAGCAAGCGAATTCAACCATCGTGCCAGGGGCCAATTCTGCGGCACTACACCTGACGTCCCAGCCTAATAGTGTGGACATTGAGGGAATGATGACTGATGATGAGACTAATGCACTTGTTCAATACACTCCTTTACTTTCATTTACACTTCCTTCTGCTTCCATATTATACAGGAGGAGGAGGAAGGATCTGGAGGAGGAGGAGCTCAAGGACTCAGTTGATGTGCTGCCCCAACTTTTATTGCAAGGGCCGGGTCCAGCCCCAGCACTGTGAGGTACACACTTTGAGATTTTAAACTGTTATTGCCGCGTCACTGATGCTTAACGAATTCAAATATACAAGAAAAAGATGAGTGGCAAGCACAACTCTCTCTCTCTCTCTCTCTCTCTCTCTCTCTCTCTCTCTCTCTCTCTCTCTCTCTCTCTCTCTCTCTCTCTCTCTCTCTCTCTCTCTCTCTCTCTCTCAGGGCCTAGACTCAAGCCATTTTTTCTATCATTTATTTATTTACTTAATACTAATACAAATTTAATCTCTTCACCAAAGTCTGAGTTGGGAAAAGGAATCTCTCTCTCTCTCTCTCTCTCTCTCTCTCTCTCTCTCTCTCTCTCTCTCTCTCTCTCTCTCTCTCTCTCTCTCTCTCTCTCTCTCTCTCTCTCTCTCTCTCTCATTGAAATACTAATATATTTTGATTTTATGTAAGGGATATGTGTCGTAAGCTTGAAATGCTCTCATTCCTGATGCACCAATTTTAAAGCTTCCCACAGCAGTTTATGTCACTGTTTGGCTGCCCTGGGAACTGTCACTGTCTGGCTGGCACTAAGACGATGCTGTCACCGTTAACCCCTTGACTGCGGATTTCCTATAAGAAGACCTCACCAAGCAACAGGAATGGAACAAAAAGTGGCTGCTACAATTCAATGAAGAAAAATGTAAAGTACTGCACCTTGGGAGGGGATATCCAGCATACCAATGCCACATGGGAAACACTCCACTATCCACCACAGAGGCAGAGAAAGACCTGGGAGTATATGTTATCAGGCCACTAGTGAAAGCCAAAGCTGTGCCAATCGCAGCGGACGTGTTAACAGCGCACTGATTAGGGTGGGTGTCTGTAGCCAGGCATGGGCGGCAGATTGACCTCATGTGTGGACGTGGGAAATGTGTCCACATTGGGTCAAATCTGCCCAAGCCTGGCTGCACACACCTGATCAGTGACCTCCAGTGAGTGGCACGTCAGGAGCATCCTGATAGTGACAGTGCAATGCTGAGTGACATAAATAATTCTCTCTCTCTCTCTCTCTCTCTCTCTCTCTCTCTCTCTCTCTCTCTCTCTCTCTCTCTCTCTCTCTCTCTCTCTCTCTCTCTCTCAGCCACAGGCCCCACAGGATGTCACCCCACAGTATGTTAACAACCACCACAGATACATGACCCCTGACACAAATAATTCTCTCTCTCTCTCTCTCTCTCTCTCTCTCTCTCTCTCTCAGCCACAGGCCCCACAGGATGTCACCCCACAGTATGTTTACAAACCCCACAGACACAAGATCCCCCGACACATAAATAATCTCTCTCTCTCTCTCTCTCTCTCTCTCTCTCTCTCTCTCTCTCTCTCTCTCTCTCTCTCTCTCTCTCTCTCTCTCTCTCTTGCATTAATGTAAACACAATGTAAGTTAACTGAATAAATATGGAGATACAGAAAGTCTTGTTTGAATGGAGCCGGCACAGAGGAGAGAGAAATATGATGTAAAAATAGGAGAAAAGAAGAAATTTGGAATATATTAGAAGCATGCAGAGGACCTGATACTACTATTACTACTAATTCTACAAATATCACTATATTACACAATGGCTGGAAGTGGAGAATGCTGAGCTCTGAGGGTCTGAGTTCAGAGTCCAGTTTCCAACCTTTAATTCTCCTTCTAAAGAGACCCCGAAAGAACACGAGAAGGAAGAGAGGAAAGGATCAAAGAGATGGAGTTCATTACATAGAGATCAAAGAGTTGGAGATACACTAAGTCTTAAAGGAAATTGGAGAAGGATGAGAATTAGTTTTTAAGTGAGAGGAGATTGTCATAAAGGAGATGAAAGCACTGGAGATGGAGATACTAAGAAGGTTGGTATTCTCAAACACCTCCGCCCCTCACATCAACTATTTCCAAAGGCATAAAAGGAGATCAGTCGGGCTCTAAAGGGTGGTATTTCAAGTTCTTGTTACAGAAGAAGGGTCAAACTACCACCAGGGCCATGAAACTACCCCTGGAAATGCCTCCCACAACTGAAACGAAAGCCTTGTCGAATCTGTGTGCTTGGGTGCCGAAATGTTAAAAAATATGATGGTTAGTCTTGTACGAAAATGGAGAAGGGATGATATTTAATTTTTATGAGAGAATACGAGTGGCATGGAATTGTTGGATAGAAATGATTTAATCGCGATGGAAGGGAGGAGGCAACTAAGAGGACACAGTAAGAAATTGAGAAAGGGGACTTGTTTGAAAGACATGCAGTTTTCCATACAGGAGCGTGGATACATGGAATGGACTTAGCAAAGACCTTTTTGAAGCGGGCAGTGACCAGAAAATGAAGAAGAAAAAGCTAGACAAATATAGATTGGGAGACAGGACTGACCATGCTTGAGCTGAGGCCCTGTATACTGCAAATAGGTACACACACACACACACACACACACACACACACACACACACACACACACACACACACACACATACTTTATTTCACATTTGTTTCAACTGTTCTTCGTGTGAGTCAGAACTTGAGTCCACGCCACCACTAAAGTGTTTTCTCTATTGCAAGTGTCACAGCCCAACTAACATTCCTGAGAGCCACAAGCTACACCTTTCTTTCTTATTTTACTTTTCTTCTTTGTCTTTTCTTAGCACCAGTGTTGTGAAGGGCGGTGTGATGGGATGTTCTCTTTCTCCTTCCTTCTTCATCTCTCACACTTCCTTACACCCCTGTCAAGTTGAAGGGACCGCCTTTTCATCGCCTCCCTTCAGTGTTGTCTGTTTGTCTGTACATCATGTTTGTTTTCCGCCGCGACAAAAGTCCGAGTATACAAAAGGTCGCACTCACTGTTTCGCTGTGAGCTCATTATACATGCTTTTGCCATTCTAAAAATACTAGTGCTTTATCAGACCAGATGGCTCCATGACAGTGTTTGGCTGGGAGGGAGGGAGAGGGAGGGAGAAGTGTTTGTAAAAGTGGAGAGACAGGAAAAAGTCATGGTGAAGGCGACTGTTTCCACTTTTGCTTTATGGGACCAGATGGCTCCATGACAGTGTTTGGCTGGGAGGGAGGGAGAGGAAGAAGTGTTTGTTAGAGCGGAGAGGAAGGAAAGAGTAATGGTGAAGGCGACTGTTTCCTTTGTGTGTCAGACTCTTTGATGAGACACACCTCTGTATTATTTGCTCTAACTCGTCTCATATGCAAGATCAGTCATTTTGGTTGGCACCATTACACTCAGCAATGATTGTAGATCTCACATAAGTTTGTCAATTCTCTGTAAACCAAAAATTAAAGAAATTACGGAGTGGTGAAGTGAAAGATGGAGTCATAAATGTTTATACCCTATTTTATTCTTCGCTGATTATTTCATGGAACTGCTAAACTACAGTTCATGAAAATGGTAACATCTGATGGGGAAAGTTATCCTGAATGCGATGGTGTTGTCATATTTTAGATATTTTTGCCGAAATAATGTGTGTTTGTTTCAGGTTATATTTTTCAGAGGGCGTCTCAGAGGAGCTCTTCATGACAGTATTTTCTTTTTTTATAAAAAAAAAATTAGCTACTAGAGGTAAAGTAATAAATCTGTTATGGATTATTGGTTTGGATTGAGTAGTAGGTATTGGTGACAGTGACAGGACCAAAAAAATTCGCAAGCATGATCAAGAATTAGCACCAAAAATGACGTCGAAAAATTTTATACGTTGAATTTGTCGGCCGGGGCAGCCAGCCGCGCGGGCAGCCAGCCGCCGAGGGGACCTCCCCACTACCCAACCGGGGAGTGGTGAAAAGCTACCCAAAGTGACCATTCCCCCCCCCCCCCCCACCTCAAACCCCACCACCTTCCACGCCATCGTGTCTCCCCCTACCCCCCGGAGGCCTGAGCGTCACCCTCCTGCCGGGGATTGGTTAGGGGCGTCCTTTCGCGCCGTGCCGGGGCGTCGCCCTCCTGCCGGGGATCGGTTAGCGCGAGCGGTGATTTGTTCGGGGGATCGGTTAGGGGCGTCCTTTCGCACCGTGCCGGGGCGTCCTTTCGCACCGTGCCGGGGCGTCCTTTCGCCCCAGTGCCGGGGATCGGTTAGGGGCGTCCTTTCGCGCCGTGCCGGGGCGTCGCCCTCCTGCCGGGGGATCGGTGAGGGGCGTCCTTTCGCGCCGTGCCGGGGCGTCGCCCTCCGGCCGGGGGCTCGGTTAGGGGCGTCCATTCGCACCGTGCCGGGGCGTCCTTTCGCCCCAGTGCCGGGGGATCGGCTAGGGGCGTCCTTTCGCCCCAGTGCCGGGGGATCGGCTAGGGGAGTCCTTTCGCACTGTGCCGGGGCGTCACCCTCCTGCCGGGGGATCGGTTAGGGGTGTCCTTTCGCACCGTGCCGGGGCGTCCTTTCGCCTCAGTGCCGGGGGATCGGCCAGGGGCCTCCTTTCGTGCCGTACCGGGGCGTCACCCTCCTGCCGGGGGGTCGGTTAGGGGCGTCCTTTCGCCCCAGTGCCGGGGGATCGGCTAGGGGCGTCCTTTCGCACCGTCCCGGGGCGCCCTTTCGCCCCAGACTGAGCACAGCAAGGCATTTATGGCGAAAACAGGATGTCAACTCCCTAGGGTGACGTGAAAGCTTGTTGGATCGCATTGCGCTCAGAATGGTGTCCTCACCACGCTACCCATGTTGCAGTTTTACTTGGGAATGGGAGGTAAAATTGCAGAAATCCACGATATCTATCAGTTTACCCAAACCACATTTCTTAAAGAGTTTATGGAGGCTAACATCAAAGCACGACGCGAGGCCAGCAGTAAAATCCTACAGAAAGCCTATAAAGTCATTTCAAATAGTATTTTGGTCGAACCCTTATGGATCCAGTCAAATATAGCATAAATACAGACATTGTAACCTCCAAGCCAGCACTACGGCGCAGGTTACGAGACCCATTATTCAAGAGACTCATACCTCTTAGTAACGACAGAGTCCTTGTTGTTCGAGGAAGAAAGAACATTCGCATCAACCAACCAAATTACATTGGTTATCAGATTTTGGAGCTTTCTAAGGTTGAAATGTACGACTTCTATTACCACACAATTCGAAAAGCCTGTGGCGCAGAGAATGTCTCATATATTTACGGCGACACAGATTCGGCCGCCATATGCATCTCTAACTTCCAAGACATTAGTGAATTTTATTCGCTTCCACTCATAAAATCCATAATGGATTTTAGTAACTTCCCCACCACCCACCCCGCCCATGACACTTCCAAGAAAGGTCAAGCGGGGTATGTCAAGTCAGAAGTGGGCGTGGCCCATATAAAGGAAGTGCTTTGCCTGAAACCTAAGATGTACTCTATCAAATTGCATGATCCCTCAAGCGGCGAGGATGCAGAAATAAAAAAGCTAAAGGGGTACCTCACTATAGTTTGAGAAACTATAATCATGAAAAATACAGACAGGTACTGCAAGGGGCGGGGGTGGATAAGGCACGCCTCTATTGCATCCGCACCCTGAAAGGTCAGGTATGCACTACCTCCATTGAGAAGGCGACTTTAAGCGCATTAGACAACAAAAGAGTGCATCTGCTCTCTGATGACAGCATGCCGGGTAATCCTTCTCGTGTTTTTACGAGAGATTATGGCCACCCTGATTTACCTGAGAATCTGCGTCAAATGCGGAGGACATCTCAAACTGCTTCTACTAGTTGCGCCACTACTGCCACTACTGCTAGTACTACTACTACTACTACTACTACTACTAGTACTACTCATAATGTTGTCGGGGATACTTTAAGTGAAAGTGGTGATGAGGGTGTGTATAGTCATGGAACTAGACCAGTGGCGTGTAATCTATGGAGAAAAAGATATAGGAAATACAACGTAGAGAACGTTAATCGATCAAACAAAAGAAAGAGGAGAGAAACCAATGTCTTCCCATTGCGCCAGCTACCAGCAGCGTCAACATCATCTCCACGGTCGCCTTTATCCTCACCCTCCCCACCCCCGAGAATGGCATGGAGATTCCCTCCCCCACCGGGCTGGGTTTCAGACAAAGGAGCTCACGCGAGTGGCTGTAACGGCGACAGAGCTCGCGCTAAAAGCAATCATTGATCTGTTACTTAAAAGCTAAAGCCTAAACCATAACACGCTCAGTCTTTATCGCAAACATGACGAGCGCGGACGAACATATAATATACCTTAGTAGCCTAGGCTGCCGCGATCTTTATCCCGACAACGTGCCAGGTTCATTTAAAAATGAAATCATACCGTTAAATTTACACCCCGACCGAGATTATCAGGTTGCCTTACACGGTATTTTTATTCCTAGAGAAGTATACACCCTCCATCGAGAAGACAAAGAAGCCATAGTGGAAGTTTACACAGAAACGCTCAATGACACCTCAGGAAAACAGTTGCGGTACTCGCTGTCTCCCTCGAAAAATATAACGAGCAAGCAAATAAGAGCAATTGTGGCTGACCTTAATACATACTGGCAAGCTATTTTAAACGGTGTGTTTGGGCTTACAAATTACAAGGATTATTTTGATGGAGAAGGCGGAATACTGAGTTGGACCAAAAATTTTGTATGCTACCACAAACGCTCTATAGATGGCTGCGGTAATCTAAATTATTGCAAAATAACTTTGTTATTTAAGCCCAGATTGGCGGCTATTCTTGGATTTATTCCTAATCATTACTATGATATATTCGTCACGGATGAGGAGTCACATTACTCGCTTCGCCAGGTAAATGCCGATTTCCCGCCAGACCCCAACGCCGACGTGGACTATCTCCACCTCTATTGCGACATAATCCAGCCCACGCGATTTACTAGCCAAACTGTGAACATTTTAGCCACTCTCCCTTACGGTGGGAGTAACAATTATTACTCAGTGCAAAGACCTCTGTACAAAAAGTTGGCGAAGAACGCTATAGATTCAGTGGCGGTAGTGGTGACGGATCAGTATGGACGAAAAATATACTTTGAAGAAAACCGCTCGGCCACGATCGTCTTGCACATTACACCCACCCACCCTCTCTTTAAAATCAGTGGGCCAGCAAAAAAACGCTCACTCATGGCGAGACTTTTGCCATGGAAGAGTGTTATGGGGAAGACCTTATCGATTTATTTCCCCGCAAGCGAGGAGGGAGGATATTTGTGGCCGGTGCGTCAGGATCTGGGAAAACACAGCTAGTGACGCGACTTGTGCGGAAATATTGTGACAAATTCTATCGAGTTCTTATTTGCGGTGCAACACATCATCCCATTCAAGACTTGCCAGAGCTGCAAAATAAAGTAATACTTAGTAAGGACATTATAGACCCAGAACAGGAAATTGATCTCTGTCAGAAAAATAAATCTATGTTAGTAGTATATGACGATAACTTTTTACGCGCTGCCAATGATGAAAGCGTCGCCAATGTTTTTATTAAAGGCAGACATCTTGGCCTTAGCCCCATACTCATTTCTCAGAACTTATTTATGCAGGGAAAGTATGCGCGAAGCATATCCCTCAATTGCACTCATTTCGTTTTGCTTAAACAAAGAGATCTTGGTCAAATTGAACTTCTAGGTCGTCAATTGTATGGTCGTGACAGAGCCAAGGCATTTATCAGTATCTACAAGCGAGCTGTTGCGGGAAAACCTTACGGCTATCTGCTGGCTGACGTCTGCATAACTACCCCCGAGGTCCTATCACTGAGATCAAATATAGCGAACGACGACTCCTGTGAGGTTGTGTACTCGTGGAGAGAGTGAGCGATATGCTAGCCCCATC
Organism: Eriocheir sinensis; assembly: GCF_024679095.1. Lineage (NCBI taxonomy): Eukaryota > Metazoa > Arthropoda > Malacostraca > Decapoda > Varunidae > Eriocheir > Eriocheir sinensis. The sequence goes on along the minus strand of NC_066524.1, from coordinate 657,667 downwards.
CAAGACACGTCTTTTAAAGTCACTTTATGAAGACCCTCAAGTACCTGGAGGCTTAAGTGGAGTGAGGCCTTTATTTTTAGCAGCGAGAGCCATTGAACCCGACGTTTCTATGCGCGATGTTGAACAGTTTATGGAAGGTTGCAGAACACACACATTACATAAGATACAACCCCATAAGTTTAAGCGACGCGCTATTCTCAGTCCCAAACCGCGAGTTATCATAGCAGCAGATCTCGCGGACATGAAAGAATTGTCCCGCTTTAATGGAGGTCATAATTACATCTTAGTCTGCGTTGATGCATTTTCAAGGTACGCTAAAGCCCTGCCTCTTAAACGTAAAGATGCAAAATCGATGGTAATGGCAATGAAGACATTGCTAGAGGAAGACGCTGCTTTCAGTGGGGTCTCTAGGCTTAGACAGTAGTAATAGTAGTAGTAGTAGTAGTAGTAGTAGTAGTAGTAGTAGTAGTAGTAGTAATAGTAGTAGTAGTAGTAGAAAGTAGTATCGAAGAAGGGAGGTTGGGTAGGTAGTGTGGGGGGCAGCAGGAACACAAAAGAAGAACAAGCAACAGCAACAGGCTGTTTGTGACAAGCTACACCAACTATCTAATCAAAGGTGGAATATGAAGGACAAAAAGGTGAAGGCTCCTCCCCGCTGCCAAGAAAGGAAAAAGAACCATGCAGCATGGAAAAACTGCATGGAAATTATGTAGGAAAGAGGAAAGAACTGCCATTACTGCTACCACTAACCGGGCGATAAAAAAGGACAAGGACACCAGTATTCGAAAGAACTTAACGTTATTACGACAAAGAGTAATATCTTATTTGCTGGTTGGATTCAAAACACTTGTCTAATATATTCTTAAAGGCCGTAACTGTTGTACTATCAACGACATCACAGGGTAGAGAGTTCCAAACATTAACAACTCGATTGAAGGAGAAGTGTTTAGCTTTGAGCGATGAGAATCTTTTACCACTTATCTTCAAATTGTGATTTCTTCTTGTTCTATTTGATCGATCATTTGTTAAGTAATATTCCGCATTAATATTTTTAACATTTTAAACACTTCTACTAGATCGCCTCGCATTCTTCGTTTTGAGAGGCAGAATAAATTTACATATTTAAGCCTTTGTTCATACGACAAATTTTTCAACCTAGGAATCATCTTTGTTACTCTTCGTTGAACCCGTTCCAACTTTTATGTCTTTTCTGTAACAGGGAGACCAAAACTGTACACAGTACTCTAGACGAGGTCGAACCAACGAATTATACAGTTTTAATATTACTTTTTCCGATTTATTATTAAAGACTCGTCTGATGAAGCCAACCAATTTGTTTGCAGTTTTAACTACCTCTGAACAATGCTGCCCGGGCTTTAAATCGCTTGATATAGTGATTCCAAGATCCTTTTCTTTACTTGCAGAAAGTTGTTAGCCATTCATTACGTAGCGAACGCGATTGTTATTTTTTTTCCGATGTGCAACACTTTGCATTTGTCAACGTTAAATTTCATTTGCCATTGATTGGCCCAACGTGCAAGTCGATCTAAATCTGATTGTAAAGCTGCCAATTGTGAATGTTACCCGAGATACCGTGTGCCGATAGTTTGCTGAGCAATCTTTGGTGGGGGACCTTATCAAATGCCTTTTGAAAATCCAGATATATGATATCTACTGATCTGCTTTCATCGAACACCTCAAAAATATAATGAAAAAAATCAAGTAAGTTAGTTAAACACGAACGTTTACTACGGAAGCCATGTTGCGAATTATTTATTATATTATTTTCTTCGAAGAATTTCACCGTATTATCGCGAATGATAGTCTCCATTAACTTACAAACAATTGATGTCAGGCTAAGGGGTCGATAGTTTCCTGGATGAGACTTGTCCCCCTTTTTGAAAATTGGTGTGACATTTGCTAGTTTCCAATCCGACGAAACTTTTCCAGCTGTCAAAGATTATTGAATATGATGGAGAACGGTTTACAAATTTGATGTTTGATTTCTTTTAAGACCCTAGGGGTAATTTTGTCTGGACCAGGATCTTTGCTGACTTTAATCTATTCAATTGTGCGTAAAATGTCAGTCCAGTCAGAATTATTTAGAACTGATCGGAGTCTTACGAAATTCGCTCTCTGATAATCAGGCACCTTTTCTTTACTAGGAGTTACTTTACTTTCTTTCATATTGATGCTGAATGTGATTGTTCGGTGATCCCTAGAACTAAAAACTGGACCAACATTTACTTCGTCAACTAGATCAGCTGTCGTTGAAAAGATAAGGTCAAGTATATTATTTTCCCGAGTCGGTTCTTGAACGTGTTGATGTAAACCACTTTGTAGTAAATTTGTGTACAGGTCGAGCCCTGTATGACAGTTCAACGGTTCATCCCAACAATTACTGCCTCGCAACTGCTACTTGTTTCTAATAATAATATCAGGAGTCTGCCTTGGCGGTCTGTAGATAAGTCCAATTAATATTTTACAAGATTTATTTTTAATTTCAATGAAGACCGTGTCTACATTGGTTATAATATCTGTTTTCACAGATACTGGATGGAGAGAGTTGTGGATATAAAAGATAACTCCTCCACCCTGTCTGTTCTCTCTTTCATGACTAAAGATGGTATAACTCGGTAATCTATGTTCCGCAGTGAAATCTCTATTTGAATTGTCTATCCAAGATTCTGTAACTCCGATGATGTGATAATGATTGTAGCTGCGAGGATTTCTAAGTCTTCAAATTTGTTACGTAGGCTGCGAGCGTTTACATAGCAAGCTTTAATGTGATTCGAGTCGGGGGTTTCGCGGGTTGAGTGCTCCCTTACGGTGGAGCTGCTTGTGTTCCCGCCTCCGCGTTTTTTGGCTTTCAAAGAGCCACTTGGTCACAGAGCAGCCTCCCGAAACGGGCTGCTCCAACAGGGTTTAAGTAGATGCCATCAGGAAGGAACAAGTCTGAATCGTAGTAAAAATTGTTCCACAAGTTAGCGAACTGGACGTGTTCTTGTGAGCAAAGGGACTGAAGTCTGTTGTTGGTGCTGAAGGCCTTACTGTAAAAGTTAGATTCGGCACCGACCCTTGGGAGGATTCCTGAGATTATGATGTTACTGGCATCCGTTTTATATATATACTGCTTGATCATGCGGCGGTATTTCTCAAGCAGTTCCTCAGAACGGGTTGTCTTAACGCACGCTGAGGTGATGTCGTCCAGTCTGGCACCTAGATAGCAGTAACGTTTTCTGCGGCCGTTTGATGAACGACCACAGAACTCAACCAGCTGGCCACGCACCATGGAGTCCCCAACTAGGCGAGTCTCAAACTCATCCTCCATGGTGTCTGCCAGCATCTGGAACCTATTGAAATTAGAAGGGTTCAGTAAATTCTTGGTTGCCTGCTTCAGTTTGGCTCCATTCGTTACAGGTTCGAACTCGACATCCTGTGATGCAGGAAGAGAAGCGTTAAGTGGGGCAGGCTGGAAGGTGTCCTGTGAGGCAGGCTGGGAGTTAGCCTGTGAAGCAGGCTGGGGCCTATGAGGCAGGCTGGCGGTTGTCCTGTGAGGCAGGGTGGGGGTTAGCCTGTGAGGCAGGCTGGGGGTTAGCCTGTGAGGCAGGCTGGGGGCTAGCCTGTGAGGCAGGCTGGGGGTTAGCCTGTGAGGCAGGCTGGGAGTCAATCTGTGAGGCAGGTAACACGTCATCCCGTGAAGCAGGAGATTCGTCTGGAGAGGGCACAGTCTCGGTGGAGGGCCTCTCCACCATCGATGGTGGAGTCACTGCCACATTATTTGAAACAAATTCCTGAAGGGCTTCGAATTTCTTTTTAAGATCATTATATTTGACTTTCCATTCAGTCCTCTGAATTTGTAATCTTTGAACGCAGAGGCGGCAAGTTTTACTCAGCTGGGAGAACTGAGCTGCAAATCGTCCGGGACAGACGTCACACTTAAGGTTCGAAGGCATTGTTAGAAATTTAAGCGAGTTTACAGTTTGGGCAAATATTAAAAGCGCTTTCGAAATAACTTAGTGTGTGACCATAAATTGAGTTGGATAAAAATTGTGCATGGAAATTAGATACTGCTGTGTTAGATGCCTCCAACACTGGGAGTTCGCTCCCACAGGGTCTTGAAAACGCCTCAAAGACCAATCGCTTGTCCTGAGCCTCGGTCACGAGAGAGACTTTCACAACCCGGCGCTTTTCAGCTATTGTCCTCGAAGTTTTATCCCATAGAACAGGGCCGGTGTAGTCACACAGAGCAGAGGTGGCAAGGGAGGAGAGGAACCAGCAATTCGTTCACACTTTTCGAAACGTCTAACCCATCTCTGCGACCCTTTCGAGGCCTGGCCCTTGGCACCTGTCACCAGGTGTTCTCCACCAACTCTAGAGAGTATCAGACGACCTTCCTGAGAGACCAAAAAGCTGAAATATTCCTTGAGTATAAGAAACACCCTCTGAAACTCCGCCTAGAAGCCGGGAGGTACAACCTCAAATGGCTCACGGAAGACATCTCTTTTTAGGAGAAAACAAGAACCAGCTGTTATGCAGAATAGGGATGGGAGTACCGTCGATAGAGGGGAGGGACGGGGAGCTCACACCGACAACTGGTTCCCAGGGGGGCTTTTTAGTGTAGAGGTCGCCACACTCCTCTACACCGCAGGTCTAAATAATTAGGCACGGTGCAGCTGACTAGGACCCTGGAACTCCAGCCATTGTATCATAAAGATGTCCTCTGCCTGCAGTCCAATCCACCACTGCTGCTGCCCAGAGGCTTCACCGTGACCCTGGCACGGGAGACAGATCAGGTATTACACCTTGTCCAAGGGTGACCTGAGACTATGCAGGGCACGGACGTCTAGTTCCCTGAGGTGAAAACACTTCACCCGCATACCCGGTGAAGCAGGAAGAGAAGCGTTAAGTGGGGCAGGCTGGAAGTTGTCCTGTGAGGCAGGCTGGGAGTTAGCCTGTGAAGTAGGTTGGGGGTTAGCCTGTGAGGCAGGCTGGGGGTCAGCCTGTGAGGCAGGCTGGGGGTCAGCCTGTGAGGCAGACTGGCGGTTGTCCTGTGAGGCAGGCTGGGGGTTAGCCTGTGAGGCAGGCTGGGGGTTAGCCTGTGAGGCAGGCTGGGGGATAGCCTGTGAGGCAGGCTGGGGGTTAGCCTATGAGGCAGGTAACACGTCCTCCCGTGAAGCGGGAGATTCGTCTGGAGAGTGCACAGTCTCGGCGGAGGGCCTCTCCACCATCGATGGTGGAGTCACTGCCACATTTCTTAAAACAAATTGCTGAAGGGCTTCGAATTTCTTTTCAAGATCATTATGCTTGACTTTCCATTCAGTCACAGCCTTCTGAAGTTGTAATCTTTGAACGCAGAGGCGGCAAGTTTTACTCAGCTGAAAGAACTGAGCTGCAAATCGTCCGGGACAGACGTCACACTTAAGGATCGAAGGCATTGTTAGAAATTTAAGCGAGTTAACAGTTTGGGCAAATATTAAAAGCGCTTTCAAAATATCTTAAAGTGTGACCATAAATTGAATTGGATAAAAATTGTGCATGGAAATTAGATACTGCTGTGTTAGATGCCTCCAACACTGGGAGTTCGTTCCCACAGGGTCTTGAAAACGCCTCAAAGACCAATAATTATTGCTTGTCTTGAGCCTCGGTCACGAGAGAGACTTTCACAACCCGGCGCTTTTCAGCTATTGTCCTCGAAGTTTTGTCCCATAGAACGGGGCCGGTGTAGTCACACAGAGCAGAGCTGGCAAGGGAGGAGAGGAACCAGCAATTCGTTCACACTTTCCGAAACGTCTAACCCATCTCTGCGACCCTTTCGAGGCCTGGCTCGTGGCACCTGTCACCAGGTGTTCTCCACCAACTCTAGAGAGTATCAGACGCCCTTCCTGAGAGACCAAAAAGCTGAAATATTCCTTGAGTATGAGAAAAACCCTCAGAAACTCCACCTAGAATCCGGGAGGTACAACCTCAAATGGCCCACGGAAGACATCTCTTTCAGGAGAATACAAGAACCAGCTGTTATGTAGAATAGGGATGGGAGTACCGTCGATAGAGGGGAGGGACGGGGAGCTCACACCGACAACTGGTTCCCAGGGAGTCTTTTTGGTGTAGAGGTTGACACACTCCTCTACACCGCAGGCCTAAATAATTAGGCACGGTACCGCTGACTAGGACCCTGGAACTCCAGCGATTGTCTCATAAAGAGATCCTCTGCCTGCAGTCCAATCCACCACTGCTGCTGCCCAGAGGCTTCACCGTGACCCTGGCACGGGAGACAGATCAGGTATTACACCTTGTCCAAGGGTGACCTGAGACTATGCAGGGCAGGGACGTCTAGCTCCATGAGGTGAAAACACTTCACCCGCATACCCAGGGAAGGGGATGACAGAGGAAGGGGTTGGGTTTTAAATAACAACCTCTACATCATGTCACAATCCACTGCCTCCAGAACAACAAGCCGTGCCAAAACTTCACCAATAAAGTTATGATTTCTTTGTGGTCCGGCAAGTCCTCAGAAGTTAGCATGCCTCTACACACACACACACACACACACACACACACACACACACACACACACACACACACAGCCTTACTAATGGAGCACGGACGGCGTGTGCTGGACTGAACTCTAGTGGTGAAGTACAGAGGGTTGTATTGAAGGTAAGGAATCATGACATATTATAAATCTTACTGTAGAGCGACATCACTCCAGCAATGTTATCACTTCCATCCCATAGCCTGTCCAAATCTACTTCCCTTCCTCTCCCTCTCTCTCAGCCATCCTATCTACTACTACTACTTTTTTTTTACAATAAAGGAAACAGCTCAGGGACAAAAAAAAAAAAACTGCGAATCACTGCTCCTATAAAAAAATTGAGTGGCCAAAAGAGATCAGTTTACTATTACTGTACTACTACTCCTACTACTACTCCTACTACTACTACTACTACTTCCACTACACAGCACTCACCCGTCCAGTCTTGAAGTGAGCTGCTTGGCCAGGAAGGGAGAGTGTGGATGGGGCAGCCATGGCCACCCTCGCTGTGCTGGCCTCTGCCCTGCCTGACGATGGCCTGCCCTGTGTGCCGGGGCCATGGCCATCCCTGTGCCTCAGCCCCACACACCCTGAGGAGAGGAGGGCAGTGTGTGAGGGGGAGCTGTTCACTAAGAGACTGCTGGGGGAGTGGACCGGGCCTGACAGTTGGCTGTGTGATGGGTACAGGCAGGAGGAGAGGGAGGGAGGGAGGGAGAGAGGTGGGGAGGGAGAGAGAGAAGTAAGGAGAGAGGGAGGGAAAAGATAGGAGGGAGAGAGGAAAGTGAGAGGGAGAACGAAGTAAGGAGAGAGAGAGAGAGAGAGAGAGAGAGAGAGAGAGAGAGAGAGAGAGAGAGAGAGAGAGAGAGCATATCCCTAATTGATTGATTCTCGTAAATCCGCTAAACTCTCACTTTCCTCACCTTTATCTCTCTCATTTATTCCCTCCATATATACTATAACTCATTTTCTCTCTCTCTCTCTCTCTCTCTCTCTCTCTCTCTCAGGTAAGGAAAGCCTTGCGGTGATTGCTAACACAACAAGACAAATAATATCGCCTCTATGCATGTACAGAAAACCGTCTATCAAACAAACTTCAGTTGCACGAGAACAATAATTATCAAGTCCTGTGACGGACACTCTATATACATAGCAACACTCTTTGTTTGCCACCTGTTATAATACACCGCTGCTGCCCACTCTACACTAACACATGTCTGGCCACACAGAAAGAAAAGGCGCGGACAGTGTAGGGGAATAAGGAGACTATGTAGAGTGGCTGCCTTGCCTTCTGACGGAGGAAAAATAGCCTCTTATAGGAGTGTTTCTGTTATGCTGTTAGTACTTTACATTACATACATAAGATAGCAGTTACGGCTTCTCTTAATACATTTACAAAGGATCATTCAAGCCCTTATGAATCACAGGGTTGCAAATGCCAGTTTTATATATATATATATATATATATATATATATATATATATATATATATATATATATATATATATATATATATATATATATATATATATATATATATATGCTATCAATCACAGCTTCTCTTGTAAATCTAATCCCACAAACCTGGGCGTGTATGTCCCCTGGCTGCCGGGGAAAGCCAAAATCGTTCCAATCGCAGCGGACGGGTTGAACATAGAAGCTCATTTGACAGACGTCATTATGAGTGTGTATTACATTTATGTAGTTTTTAGACTCAGTAGAAACATACACATTTAGCAGGTTCCATCAATATATATTCAGTAAATACATGTTGTTTACTAATCAGGTGTTTGGAATGCCCTAAACAGGTGAAGACAGAATCCTAAACATGAGAATGTCCTGCAAAGGTGGCAAGGACGCTGCAATAAGGTCACACCGCGACACTTGACCTGACCTCCACTCTCTGCTCGCTGCAAAGATAGATTACTACTCCTCCTCTCTCCCGGCCGCTCCACCAAATTTGTGTGTGTGTGATTGTGTGTATTTACCTAGTTGTATTTACCTAATTGTATTTACCTAGTTGTGACATACGGGAAAAGAGCTTCGTTCGCGCTGTCCCGTCTCCATATCCTCTCTTATCCAACTTTTCCTTAAGATCATGAATGTTTCTTGCACAAACCACCTCATCCTCCAGTCCATTCCACAGTTCAATGCTTCTGTTTGGGAAGCTAAACTTTTTCACATCTCGCCTACACGTGTGTGTGTGTGTGTGTGTGTGTGTGGAGAGTCTCTCTCTCTCTCTCTCTCTCTCTCTCTCTCTCTCTCTCTCTCTCTCTCTCTCTCTCTCTCTCTCTCTCTCTCTCTCTCCACTCCCGCACGACTCTCCCTCCTTCTCCCTTTCCCTTCCTCTCCCTCCCTCCATCTTCTTCCTTTCCATAATGTCCTTCCTTTTCCTTCCCCTCCCATCCCCCAAACCTAACACACACACACACACACACACACACACACACACACACACACACACACACACACACACACACACACACACATCCCACCCCTTCCCTTCCCTTCCCACCCCCCAACACATCACACAGCTACTCACAGAGGAGGAGGAGGAAGAGGAAGAAGAAGAAAAAGAGGAGGAGAAGATGAAGGAAGGAAAGAAGGAAGGGAGGGAGACTGACAGACAAAGAGAGAGAGAAGGAGGAGAGGAAGAAATTAAATGGATGGAGGAGGAATTGGAAGAGAAGGAGAGAGAGAGAGAGAGAGAGAGAGAGAGAGAGAGAGAGAGAGAGAGAGAGAGAGAGAGAGAGAGAGAGAGAGAGAGAGAGAGAGAGAGAGAGAGAGAGAGAGAGAGAGAGAGAGAGAGAGAGAGAGAAATGAGTTAACCAAGTAAATGTGATAAGTGCTTACGCCCCCCAAGTTGGGTGTGAGTTGGAGGAAAAGGATGAGTTCTGGAGTGAGGTGGAGGAAGTGATACAGAGTGGAGCGGATCATCACTGGAGCAGACTTCATTGGACATATCGGAGAAGGAAATACGGGTGACGAGGATGTGATGGGAAAATATGGTTTGAGAGAGAAACGCAAAGGGCCAGACGGTGGTGGACTTTACGAAACGGAGGGGTGGCATTAGTGAACACCTATTTCAGGAAGAGGGAGGAGCACAAAGTTACATATAAAAGTGGAGGAAGGAGTGCGCAGATAGACTTCATACTGTGCAGGAGATGTAACTAGAAGGAGTTTAGTAAGGTTGTGCCCGGGGAGTGTGGCAAGACAGCACAGAGTGTTGGTTGGGAAGCTGAGCCTGGCAGTGAAGACAGGGAGGAAATTTCAGACTGAACCAAAGATCAAATGGTGAAAATTAAAGGAGGCGGAGTACAACACGACGTTCAAATACGAGGTGACCCAGGCTATGGCAGAAAGGGAAGAGGTCAGCTGGGAGGATATCTCAGAAACGGTGAGGGAAAAAGCCACAAGTATACTCGGGACGACATCGGGACCAAAAAATGAAAACGAGGAAACCTGGCGGTGGAATAACAAAGTGCAGGCTGGCATAAACAGGAAAAAGCTGGCGAAAAAGAACTGGGACAGACACAGGGAGGAAGAAAGCCATCACGAGTATAAGGAGATGCGTAGCACAGCCAAGAAGGAAGAGACACAGGGACGAAGAAAGCGAGTATGAGGAGATGCGTAGCACAGCCAAGAAGGAAGAGACACAGGGACGAAGAAATCGAGTATGAGGAGATGCGTAGCACAGCCAAGTATGGAGCATGCATTTCACGTGTGGGGAGGCCCCACTCACACAGCTCTCCTGGACAGAGTGGAGACTAAAGCTCGTCGTCTCATCAGCTCTCCTCCTCTTACTGATAGTCTTCTACCTCTTAATTTCTGCCGCCATGTTGCCTCTCTTTCTATCTTCTATCGATATTTTCATGCTGACTGCTCTTCTGAACTTGCTAACTGCATGCCTCCCCACCTCCCGCAGCCCCGCTGCACACGACTTTCTACTCATGCTCATCCCTATACTGTCCAAACCCCTTATGCAGGAGTTAACCAGCACCTTCACTCTTTCATCCCTCACGCTGGTAAACTCTGGAACAATCTCCCTTCATCTGTATTTCCTCCTGCCTACGACTTGAGCTCTTTCAAGACGAGGGTATCTGAACACCTCTCCTCCCGAAGTTGACCTTTCTTCCGGTCACCTCTTTGTGTTTTTTTTAGGAGCAGCGAGTATCGGGCTTTTTTTTATTATTGTTTCTTTTTTTGTGCCCTTGAGCTGTCCCCTTTGTTGTGAAAAAAGAAGTAGGTGGCCAAAGTGAAGGAAAAGGCATACCAAGAGTTGTATGAAAAGTTAAATACTAAGGCAGGGGAGAAAGACCTCCAGCGACTGGCCAGGCAAAGAGACAAGGATGGGAGGGACGTGCAGCATGTAAAAATGATAAAGGATGCAGACGGAAGTGTACTGACAAGTGAGAAGAGCATATTGAGAAGATGGAAGGAATATTTTGACGATCTAATGCACATAGAAAGGGCAAGGGAAAGAAGGCTAGAAGAGGTGGAAGAGCTGCATCAGGAAGTGCAAAGGATCAGCAGTGAGGAGGTGGGGAAGGCCGTGAGGAAGATGAAGGAAGGTGAAGCACTTGGTCCAGATAAGATACCAGTGGAAGATTAGGAGAGATGGCAGTGGCTTGCTTAACCAGACTGAAGAAAAAGTGTGCGTGCATAGCTGTGGCAACTACAGAGGAATTAAGCTGCTTAGACACACAATGAAGATATGGAAAAGGGTTGTGGAAGCAAGACCGTGAAGAATTGAGGATCAGTGAGGAGCAGTTTGGATTCACGCCAGGAAGAAGAACAACGGACGCAACATTCACCTTGAGGATGTTGATGGAAAGGCACAGGGAAGGACAGAAGGAGCTGAATTGTGTATTCATAGAGTTAGTAAAGGCTTACGACCGGGTGCCGAGAGAAAAACTGTGGTACTGTATGAGGAAGTCAGGAGTGGCAGAGAAGTATGTGAAGGTAGTGAAGGACATGAACGACGACAGCGTAACAGCAGTGAGGTGTGCCCTAGGGCTGACGGAGGGCTTTAGAGTGGACTGCACCAAAGACCAGCTCTCAGCCCTTTCTTGTTTGCAATGATAGTGGACAGACTGACAGACGGGATCAGGCAAGAATCCCCGCGAACTGTGATGGTCGCAGACGACGTAGTGATTTGTGGGGAAAACCGGGAAGAAGTGGAGACAGAGCAGGAGAGATGGAAATACACATTGGAAATAAGAGGATTGAAAGTGAGCTGGACCAAGACGGAGTACCTGGGTCTTAACGGAGACGCCGGGGAGACAATGTGCCTACAAGGTGTGGAAATAGCGAAGGATGACAAATTTAGGTACTTGTGTTCCACGGCACAGAGTAATGGAGAGTGTGGCAGAGAGGTTAAGAAGAGGGTGCAGGCTGGATGGAGTGGGTGGAGGAAGGTGACGGGAGTCTTGTGTGACAGAAAGGTTTCTGCTAAAACAAAAGGGAAGATTTACAAAACTGTAGTGAGTCACCATGCTGTACGGCAGTGGCTCCCAAAGTGTGGCGCGCGCACCCCTGGGGGTGCGTGAGCTGATCACTAGGGCTGCGTAAGGAAAAAAAATAATGTAATGGCGGATTCTTACTCATTGAAATTTCAAACACATCATCAACTGCCATTGTTTTGAAACTAACGTATGCTGTTTGCCTCAGCGGAGGGAGTTGTCTGTTCTGTGTTAGAAACTTACCCAGACTCTGAGCACATTCATGCACCCCCAGGTACACTTTCAGTCAGTTTTGATAGCCACCGCTCAGAGCCTCACACTTTGCCAGCACAAAATTCGTAAAGAATGGACAAAATTTCAGGAAATCAACGGGACCTTAGTACTGCTGGAATCATATATTGGGGGTGCGTGGATTCGGTCACAGCCTGGGAGGAGGTGCGTGGCCTGAAAAGTTTGGGAACTGTTGCTGTACAGTATGGAAACAGTACCACTAACCAAAAGGCAGGAGGTGGAGTTGGAAGTAAAGGTAAAGGTGAGGGTGGGGGCACACGCTATAGCTGTGTGTGGCCTCGGTGCTCATCTCCTTCACACTGGCCCTTGAGCCTGTGGTGGGAGGGAGCCCACCACCCCGGGACACAGGGCCAGTGTGACATCCGGGTTACCACAGTTTACCTTCCCCAGGTTTCCCCAGGTACCCATTTATCCACCAGCTCGAAAGGAGGATGAACAGCTGGGTGATCTGCACGCTGACTGCCCGGGCCGGGATTCCAACCTGTGCCCGTAGAGTAATAGCCAGGCACGCTGACCACTAGACCACGGAGGCGCTTACTTGGAAGTAGCGGAATTGAAAATGTTGCGACTTTCTCTGTGAGTGCCGAGGATGGACAAAACCAAGACCAATTACGTCAGAGGGACAAAACATGTACGTCGCTTTAGAGACAAAGCTGGAGAGGCAAGACTATCGAGGTGGTTTGGGCGTGCCAGGAGGAGGGAGCAGGAGTGTGTGGCTGGACGTGGACCCACCCGGCAGGAGGAGGAGAGGAAGACCGAGGAGAAGGGTTATGGGCGCAGGGAAAGAAGACTTGCAAGGGGTCGCCGCAACAGAGGAAGACCGAGGAGAAGGGTTATGGGCGCAGGGAAAGAAGACTTGCAAGGGGTCGCCGCAACCGAGGAAGACCGAGGAAAAGAGTTATGGACGCAAGGAAAGAAGACTTGCAAGGGGTCGCCGCAACAGAGGAAGACACACAACACCTCCCGAGACCAGCCGAAAGAAGAAGAAAGAATAGAAGGAGGAGGAGGAGGAGGAGGAGGAAATAGTTGAAGAAATATAACGAAAATATTATGGAAAAATATTAACTAGTTGAATCTCTTACCCTGAAGGAGCCTGGTGAGCTTGGAGTCTCTGTTAGGGATGTGGGTGCTCCTGCCGCCTACCAAAGCAGAGATGGCGCTGCCCAGAGCGAGAGGCTGATCTTGGCGGCCTGCTTCAACCTGTCCCCTGAAATAATGATAATAATAATAATAATAATAATAATAATAATAATAATAATAATAATAATAATAATAATAATAATAATAATAATAATAATAATAATAATAATAATAATAATAATAATAATAATAATAATAATAATAATAATAATAATAATAATAATGATGATGATGATGATGATGATGATGATGATGATGATGATGATGATGATGATGATGATGATGATGATAATAATAATAATAATAATAATAATAATAATAATAATAATAATAATAATAATAATACAGGGAGACTTGGGTTTATAAGTCTGAAAGGGAAGCTATACTATAGCTGTACTCAGTAGTAGTAGTAGTAGTAGTAGTAGTTGTAGTAGGTGTGTGTGTGTGTGTGTGTGTGTGTGTGTGTGTGTGTGTGTGTGTGTGTGTGTGAGAGAGAGAGAGAGAGAGAGAGAGAGAGAGAGAGAGAGAGAGAGAGAGAGAGAGAGAGAGAGAGAGAGAGAGAGAGAGAGAGAGAGAGAGAGAGAGAGAGAGAGAGAGTAACCTCTCACATTTGTACATTTAGCCAGTCTGGATGAACATAACCTTACTCACCTACATATGACACAATTAATTCTTACTCTAAGTTCTGCTAAAATTCATAAGTGGGGTGCAAGGTGACTGTCCATGGGGGGGACTCGAACACTGGCCTGCAGATTCATAGGTAGGTATGCTAACCACTACACCACGGCGCCAGAAAAACTAGCCGAACTATAGCAGGGCAAATTCTTAGTCTGTGCTCTGTTAAGATTCCTATGTGCAGCAGCCCTGGTAGTGGTTCTATTATGTAGCACAGTGGGGCAGCCACTCAGTCACTGTTTTCTGCCACACACTGCTGCCGAGCCTGGGAGTCTCTGGGCCACGGTGAGGAGGTTTTGGGGCTCAGGTGAGTAAGTTCATGGCCTCAGGTGAGTAAGTTTAAGGCCCCAAGTGAGTGAGTATATTGGCATTGGTGAGTAAGTTTAAGGCCCCCAGTGAGTGAGTATATTGGCATTGGTGAGTTGGATTAAATATATATATATATATATATATATATATATATATATATATATATATATATATATATATATATATATATATATATATATATATATATATATATATATATATATATATATATATATATATATATATATATATATATATATATATATATATATATATATATATATATATATATATATATATATGTGAGTGAGTACATTGGCATTGGTGAGTAAGTTTAAGTCCCCCAGTGAGTGAGTATATTGGCATTGGTGAGTAAGTTTATGGAGCAAGGCGAGTAAGTTTTGGGGCAGGTGAGTAAGTTTCTGGGCCCAAATGAGTAAGTATATGGACACTGGTGAGTAAGTTTTGGGGGCATGTGAGTAAGTATATGGGCATTGGTGAGTAAGTTTCTGGCCCCAAGTGAGTAAGTTTGTGGGCATTGGTGAGTAAGTTTCTGGCCCTAAGTGAGTAAGTATATGGGTATTGGTGAGTAAGTTTATGGCCTCAAGTGAGTAAGTATATGGGCATTGGTGAGTAAGTTTATGGCCTCAAGTGAGTAAGTATATGGGCATTGGTGAGTAAGTTTATGGCCTCAAGTGAGTAAGTATATGGGCATTGGTGAGTAAGTTTATGGGTCCAAGTGAGTAAGTATATGGGCATTGGTGAGTAAGTTTATGGCCCCAAGTGAGTAAGTATATGGGCATTGGTGAGTAAGTTTATGGCCCCAAGTGAGTAAGTATATGGGCATTGGTGAGTAAGTTTATGGCCCCAAGTGAGTAAATATATGGGCATAGGTGAGTGGGTTTCTGGCCCAAGTGAGTAAGTATATGGGCATTGGTGAGTAAGTTTCTGGCCCAAGTGAGTAAGTATATGGGCATTGGTGAGTAAGTTTCTGTACACTGCTGAGTAAGTTTGTGGGCATTGGTGAGTAAGTTTCTGCCCCCAAGTGAGTAAGTATTTAGGCATTAGTGAGTTTCTGTACACTGCTGAGTAAGTTTGTTGAATCATGCAGCACTGTATTTATTTGTCAAGAGCAAGAAGCCAGTGATAATAATAATAATAATAATAATAATAATAATAATAATAATAATAATAATAATAATAATAATAATAATAACAGTTTTAATTCGCCCAGCGGCATATTTATGATAGATATGTGACAAGTGAGTGATACCCATTACCAAATAAAGGATAAAGTGTAGAATTCAGTTTTCTTGGCCTATTAATTAGGATTTTTTTCCTACATTAAATAATGCACTGCATTCACCATAATGAAATGCAACACAAAGTCAGTATGAACCTCATGCGATATGGCTGCACTTATTTCACTACTAGCCCAGAACCCCATAACTCAGCTGTGCCTTCCTCACAATGACAGGCCACTTGCCACATCTCTGATAACCTCATGCGAGATGGCTGCACTTATTTCACTGCCAGCCCAGAACCCCATAACTCAGCTGTGCCTTCCTCAGAATGACAGGCCACTTGCCACATCTCTGATAACCTCATGCGATATGGCTGCACTTATTTCAATATTAGCCCTGCATTTCATCCCTCAGCTGTGCCTTCCTCAGAATGACAAGCCAGCAGATGCCACACCTTTGATAACCTCATTCGAGATGGTTGACCTTATTTTAATATTAACCCAGCAGCCCAGTCTTCTTCACTTGTGCCTTCCTCAGAATGACAGGTCAGCTGCCATGCCTGTGGTAACCTCCCAGGGAAAGTTGGGTCTCATAGGCCTACACAGCCCTTCAACAACAACAACAACAACATGAGCACTCCATATCAAACACCAGCACACCATTTCAGAGACAACAGTGGTTCATGGCCCTTTTGATAAGACTAATAAGTAAACTAAGTACATGATGCTATGTTATGCGGCGGGGCTGGCCGGCCGACGTCACAGCCTCCACAGCCGCGGGGAAAGAATCACCCCGAGAGGGGGACAGACCCAAGGTTTTCCTATGACCACCACCTCCCATGGCACTAGTAGGCTTGGCTAAATGCAAATAAGTTTCTTGTGATGCGTCTGCAAACAATGAGTGGATTTCACCCAATATTAGGAACATTATTTGGCAATGATTAAACCTTGCATTCCCTCACACAGTAAATATTGTCTCCGAGGACAACAGCTAGACCAGTGATTGTTGTTGGTCCTTGGAGACTCACGCTGGCCGCCTTGTTGCAGTCATTGCTCAAATTCCGTGCTCTTTCCCCTCAGTGACAATAAGAAAATGGGGCGCCGTAAACACAGACTAAGATTATAAGTGTTTTCATGTTAAATGTTCATCCTCAGTATTTGTCCCAGTCCGCGTCGTGTCTTCAATGTTTAACTTTTCTTGTACTCGTTTACCTTTGACTGTCCGTCTATGTCCTTTTGTTGTCCATCGTTACACATTGTTATACACATACACCAACACTTAAATGTCATCCACACTTCACAACATTCACACAAACGCATACCCACACAAACACCTTTTCTTAGTGTCTTGTCTATGTCCATGACCTGTATGATGTTTTGCAAATAAATTAACCCTGGCGGATATGACTTTCTCTATCCGTGAACCGATTAGCACTTAGAACACTCGCTACCACCAACAACTGGTGACCCCGGAGTGTTGCTAAGGTTCTAGGTGGCTTATAACCAGTGCCGCTCAAGGGCACTCTCTCCCAGAGGGTGGACCTGAGTCAGAAGTATCTGATTCATTCGTCATACCCTCTCCTGGGGCAATAAATCTCACCCCGCTTGGGGTTCGTGGGATTGAGCCACGGGTCGGGAGAAATATTACGCCCTGGGCGTAGTTGCCACCTACAGGGTTTCTCCCCCGCCCTCCCCCAGGCGCCCTCTGCACCCCTTCCCCAGGCGCCCTCTGCGCCTTTCCCCAGGCACTCTCTGTGCCCTCCTCCAGACGCCTTCTGCGTCTCCTCCATGCACCTTCTGTGCGCCTCCTCCAGGCTTCCTTAGTGCCCCCTCTCCAGGCATATTTTGTGCCCCCTGGTACTCCTCCCAGCCCTCACCCACTCCCACCCCTCCTCCTCCTCCTCCTTGCTTTTCCGCTGGTACGGCGACTGAGACATGCACACCGTGTGACACTACACAGACTCAGTGAACACTCAAACACAGTGCGACACATTACTGAGACACACAGTGCCACACACTCAGTGTATACACCACCACACACCACACAGACTCAGTGTACACGCAGACACAGTGTGACACCCCCCTGGATTTCTAGCTGCCCCCTGGATTAACCACCGACTCCTGGATTTACCACCGCCCTCTTGGATAATCCTACACCTGTGGATCTATGTGTACAGTGCAGTGTGTCCATCAACAGTTCAGTGCTGCAAGTCCCCAGCAACAGTTAGTGTCACAGTGTTACCCACTAAGTGTACAGTGTTGTTTTACAGTGCTTTCTTGGACACTGGCTCACTCCCCGGGCCACTGAGGTCCCTAGCACGCGCCAATGCCTATAGTACACGCAGTTCGTTCTACTCTCACGGACTGCCGTGGCTCCTGGCCCGTTGTACGCCAGCGCCCTAACCAATCTGCTCCACACCGTTCAACTTCACCATGTCTGACGACGACAACTCCTCCGCTGCGGCGGCGGTGTCCTTCAAAGCGCCGCCCTTCTGCTCACAGGACCCGTCCATATGGTTCTCGATTTTGGAGTGCGGATTCAAGACTGCCAAAATTACTAACAGCCTTACTCAGTACACTCACGCTGTTAGCCTCCTGCCCGCCGACGTCCTTCCACAAGTCTCTGACGTCATCGCCTCAGCCTATAACTCTGATCATGCCTATGAAGGCCTGAAGACTGCCCTACTCCAACGCCTTCAGTCTTCTGTCGCCACCCGCCTCCGTGAACTTCTCTCCAAAGAAGAGTTGGGTAATGAGAAACCGACGGACCTCCTACGCCGCATGAAGCAGCTGCTCGGCGACATGTACCAGTCTTTCGACCCTGACTTGTTCAAACAGCTGTTTACCAACGTCTGCCCCCTGCTGTCCAGCGCAGCCTCTTCAGCCTTAAGGACGACCTGAAGCCCGACGCCACTGCCAAGTTAGCAGACGAACTCATGGCAACTCTACCTGGACCGCTAACTTCCTCAGTGTCTTCCGTCGCCTCCGAAAGGACCACTCAAGTTGACGAA
The DNA here is from genome assembly GCF_024679095.1 of Eriocheir sinensis. Taxonomy (NCBI): domain Eukaryota; kingdom Metazoa; phylum Arthropoda; class Malacostraca; order Decapoda; family Varunidae; genus Eriocheir; species Eriocheir sinensis. The sequence goes on along the minus strand of NC_066524.1, from coordinate 639,004 downwards.
CTAGTCAAGCAAGTCTCCCTGCTCGCGACGAAAGTCACCTCTCTTGAAGAGCGGCTCGATCGCCGCCGCTCTCGCTCCCCCACTCCTCACCGACGTCGGCGCCGCTCCCGTTCGAGAAGCCCAGGACTCTGTTGGTACCACAACAACTTCGGCGAGAAAGCTACGAGGTGTACCACCCCGTGCACTTACTAGGCGTCAAACTCCAAGGACGAGCACTAGTGCAGCATAGCGCTCGTCACCAACCCTCGGCGCTGCTCCACCTTCATGATTGCCGTTCCAACACCAAGTTACTGATTGACACCGGCGCTGATGTCAGTATTATCCCAGCAACCGCCAGTCAGCGAACTCTACCTCCACTCTTGCACCTGTACGCCACCAACGGTACCAAAATACCTGTCTACTCGCGACACACCATGCAAGTGGACCTTTACCTACGACGTTGCTTCGAATGGACCTTCTACGTCGGGAACGTCTCGCAGGCAATTCTCGGAGCTGACTTCCTAAGGCACTTCAACCTCTTAGTCGACGTCAAAGGACGGAGGTTGGTTGACCCGCTCACTTCCATCTTCTCCAATGCTCAACTAGCACCAGGTGACAGCTCGCAACTCGCCGTCGTTCACAAGGACCACCAGTTCGCTACCCTGCTCAAGTCCTTTCCCACGCTGACAGAGCCCTATTCAGCCAGGCTGCCCGTCAAGAACCACGTTACGCATCACATAGAGACTACAGGACCTCCAGTACACGCCAAGGCCCGTCGCTCAGCTCCTGAACGCTACCGTCAAGCCAAGGCCGAGTTCGAGTCTTTGTTGCGTCAAGGTATTGTACGGCCCAGTAGCAGCAACTGATCATCACGTCGTCCCCAAGAAGAACGGCGACATACGTCCCTGTGGAGACTACCGAGCCCTTAACTCGCGCACTAAGATGGACAGTTACCCGGTGCCAAACATCCAGGAATTCTCGCCCCAACTTGCTGGCTCCACCATCTTTTCACGTGTGGACCTCGTCAAGGCCTTTCATCAGATTCCAGTCCATCCTGACGACATACCAAAGACTGCCGTCATCACCCCCTTCGGTATCTTTGAATACGTCAAGATGCCGTTTGGACTCATGAATGCGGCCCAGACCTTTCAACGCTTCATCGACGAAGTTCTCCGTGGCTTACCCTTCTGCTTCGCCTACATAGACGATCTACTCATCGCTAGCCCGGATGAAGCCTCTCACAAACAGCACCTTCACCAAGTCCTCACCCGCTTGCAAGACGACGGGGTACAGATCAACGTGGACAAGTCTGAGCTCGGTGTTACTTCCCCTCACCTTCCTTGGCCACACTGTTCCTCCAGAGGGCATCGCTCCACTCAACTCAAGGACTGAAGCCATCCAGCAGTTCCCGAAGCCGTCCATACAGCGCCAACTCAAGGAATTCCTGGGTATGGTTAACTTTTACAACCGCTTCGTCCCACACTGCTCTCTCATGCTCCAGCCCCTCTACGCCATGGTGAAGCCCTGCAAGCGTGGCCAGTCTGTCACTCTCGCCTGGACTCCAGACGCTGACGCCGCCTTTCTCGCTGCTAAGAAGGCTCTCAGCGACACAGTCATGCTGTCCTTCCCTGCCAATGACGCGGAGATCTCTATAGCAACAGACGCCTCCGACACTGGGACTGGTGCTGTCCTACAACAGTTCGTCGACAACGCCTGGAAGCCGATCGCCTTCTTCTCCCGTAAGCTCTCCAAGTCTGAAGCCAAGTACAGCGCTTACAACCGGGAACTTCTCGCCATCTTCAAGGCTGTCAAACGTTTCCGCTACTTCATTGAAGGCCGGCGTTTCCACGTGTTCACCGACCACAAGCCCCTCACTACAACTTTCCTGAGGAACATTGACTCTTATACACCACGTCAACTCCGCCACATTGACTACATCTCGCAGTCCACCACTGACATCCGGTACATTAAAGGTGCAGACAACGCTCCAGCTGACTCCCTCTCCCGCAACATTACCGCTGTGACGTCCTCTTCACTTGATTACGCCGCCATAGCCGCCGATCAGTCCGGCGACGCAGAGCTGGAGAAGCTTCTGGACAACCCGGCGCTTAAAGTGAAGAAAATCACACTCCCAGGCACCAAGGTCACTCTCTACGCTGACGTCTCTACGGCCACCATCCGTCCCTACCTGCCACAGCGACACCGCTACCAGGCCTTCCGTCAGCTTCACGACCTCTCTCATCCTGGCATTCGAGCCTCGCAGCGCCTGATGACGTCCCGCTTCATTTGGGAGGGAATTAACAAAGACGTCAGACTATGGACCAAAACCTGCACTGACTGCCAAGCCTCCAAGGTGACGCGACACACACACTCTCCACCCGGCACCTTCACGCCCGTCACGGAGAGGTTCGACCATATCCACATCGACCTTGTTGGTCCCCTGCCACCCTCCGCAGGCCACCGCTACATCCTCACCTGCGTGGATCGTTTCACACGCTGGCCCGAGGCCGCCCCCATCGCTGACATCACTACGGACGCCTTCGCAAACGCCTTCATTGCCACTTGGGTCTCCAGGTTCGGCGTCCCTCTGAGTCTCACCTCAGACCGCGGTGGCCAGTTCGAGGCTAACGTGTGGAACAAAGTTATGACCCTCCTCGGCATCCGCCGCTACAGAACGTCAAGCTATCACCCGCAGGCTAACGGCATGGTCGAGCGCTTCCATCGGCAGCTGAAATCCTCCCTCATGGCCTCCACCCAACGCGACAACCTTGGTCCTCCTCGGCATCAGGTCCTCCCTGAAGGAAGACCTGCAACACTCGGCTGAACTAGTGTACGGCACCAACCTCCGGCTCCCGGCGAACTTCTGGCGCCCACACCTGACACAGCCCCTGCGGCGTCCAGGACTTCGCCGCCCGCCTCAAAGGTGCCATGAGGAGCCTCCAGCCGGTGCAGCCTCGCTCTTCCCCGAAGAAGACCTTCGTCAACCAGGACCTCGACACCTGGACCCACGTCGTCGTGCGCGTAGATGCCGTCCGGCGGCCCCTGCAGCAGCCCTACCAAGGACCCTACCGCGTCCTGAGACGGACCAGAAAAACTGTCACGATCGACAAACATGGTTCTCAGGACGCGGTCTCCATAGACAGGGTCAAGCCGGCGTACCTGCTGGCCCCAGACCAGGTGCCCCAAATCTCCGTCGCCGAAACGACGCCGTCTGTACCAGTCCGCACCAGGAAGATATCGTTTCTTCTATGAAGTCACTGGGGGGGAATATCTGTTGCAGTCATCGCTCAAATTCCGTGCTCCTTCCCCTCAGTGACAATAAGAAAATGGGGCATGCACAGAATGCATGCCCCCTAACTTCAGTGTCACCTGCTCTATCACAGTACTCTACTTCCTCATCCACAAGCACTCAACCTATACAACAATTTAAATTTAAACAAGCAACACAGTGCCAGGAGTACATCTACGGGACGCAATCACCTCTGCAGCCTGCATGCACCTCACAATGGCCTAACCAGTAGGACCTTTCTGCTCTCCCTTAATAACTATTGTGCAGACAATGTAGCAACAAAAGGATTTTTTTATCGTCTATGCCTTTTTATCTCTTATGTTTGAGTCGTACTGCAAAATAAATCTGAATCACTAAAGTTTATTTTTCTTACCTTGGACACATCCAATTTTTCTCTTGGTGTGATTGCTTCTCTGAACGGTGTGTTTTCCTTTTTTAGATCTTCCTCAATTTTTGATAGAATTTTCTCAAATGTTCCAATGTTCATTCTGAAATAGCTGTGAAATTTACTCTCATCATCAATAAGACGAGAAAACAAAGTATGGAATTCTTCTTCACTCTTCCTCTCTTGCAACATAGGATGAACCCACGATCTCTTTCTTTTTTGACTTTGCTTTCTTTCTTCTTCTTCTTCTTCGTCAAGTGCAATGGCTATTATTGCCAAATCGGCTCTCAAAAAGTCACACATCCTGCTGGTATGACGTCCACTGGTGTTGAGAGGATATGATGGGAGCGAGATTGGAGAGAGAGCGGACCGGACGTGTGAATGCACCAGGACCGTGAGCGGAGCGAGAGCGGAGCGGGACCGGAGCGATTGTGTGAATCAAGCCTAAATGTTCATCGTCAGTACTTATCCCAGTCCGCGTCGTGTCTTCAATGTTTAACTTTTCTTGTACTCGTTTACCTTTGACTGTCCGTCTATGTCCTTTTGTTGTCCACCGTTACATATTGTTATACACATACACCAACACTTAAATGTCATCCACACTTCACAACATTCACACAAACGCATACCCACACAAACACCTTTTCTTAGTGTCTTATCTATGTCCATGACCTGTGTGATGTTTTGCAAATAAATTAACCCTGGCGGATATGACTTCTCTATCCGTGAACCGATTAGCACTTCGAACACTCGCTACCACCAACAGCCTCACTACCCTCACAGATCAAAAGAGATAAAATGCTATGCTGAATTTCACCCAATATTTGCATTTGTCACCTCCACCAGATTGAGTGCAAACATTGGGTGAAATTGACCTAAATAACACTCAAAATATTGGAGAGAGAAAATGCGCTCCACCTCTGACGGCAAGAGGCTACGGGGAACTGGGGATACCTGGAAGGGCAGCTGCCACTTGTCACTTGTAAACAGCAGGGAGACAAAAAGCTGCAGTTAATTTCACCCAGTGTTTGCATTCCCGGGTTAAGGAACATCTGTGAGGAACACAACAAGCATAACTAATGGTTAGGCGGTTGCTGAGTGGTTAGCGTGCCAGCGCCTCGTTCGGGAGGCTCCAGGTTTGCATCCCGCCTGCCATAACAAGCTGTGATTTTTCAGTCAGCGCCGATTATTATTATCACTTTTTTTTTTTACGTCTTGGCCTATTGCGCCGGTAGGCTTATTCCCGGTGGATCCTGATGGTCGGTCCAAGGCTTCTTCCCGGTGGGGCCTGATGGTCGGCCCAGCCCGTTCTGGCGCAGGCGAGTGTTTATAGTGGCGCCATCTTGCCTTGGCTCATGCTGCCCTCCCGGAGCTCATCTTTAATCCTAGAATCTAGAGTCCGGGTTGATAGGTGGTCGTCTGGACAGCATGTGGGTAGTTTTAAGCCACTCGGCGGCGGCTGAAAATTCCCAGCTTGGTGGCACCGGTCGGGGATTGAACTCGCGTCCTCCTGAACGCGGAGTGGCCCAAGACTACCCACGTGCTGCCCTGAAGACCTCCTGCCAAGTAGGACTCCAGATTGTAGCACAATATAAGCTCAAAGATAAGTTCTGGGGGACAGCATGAGCCAATTAAGCAAAATGGCGCCACTATAAACACTTGCCTGTGCCGTAATGGGCTGCGACCGACTATCAGGCCCCACCAAGAAAGCCTACTGGCACTATAGGCTGAGAAGAAAATAAATAAAAAAATAGAAAAATAAAAATCAGTCGACACACACACACACACACACACACACACACACACACACACACACTCACCCTGAGAAATTCCCCTTGCAGTAGGGTTTGGGGGGGGGAGGGGGGGAGTGTTCCAGCACCAGCAGCACCCCCCTCATAGGCTGAGAGGAGTGCACCATCAGAGGGGATAGCTGCTGGCTAAGACAAGGGAGACACAGTTAGAGGGGCAGCCATATTAGAATCTCTTGTTGATATTGATGAATTTAAAGCAAGAGTCAACACCTGCCTGCCTCCTTTTGTTAGGGGGTGATTTTTCCTCCATTTTTTTTTTCTTATCCTTACTCACTGTCTATTATTTCACACACACACACACACACACACACACACACTAGAAGGCAGATAAGGAAAGGAAAATAAGGGAAATTGAGAGGCAGGAAAATGAGAACCACGCACACACACACACACACACACACACACACACACACACACACACACACACACACACACACACAAAGTGCATAATTATAAAGAGAAGCCCAGGATGAGGTTACAGTATGTAGTACAAGGTTATTAGTGTAGTGAAGGCAGTGGTGACAGGCAAGTCCTGGTGCAGCCTTCTCAAGAAACAGACTTAACTGAACACAACACACACACACACACCTTCAATATAGAGACCTGCAAGGTACTATCCCGATGTACATTTGCCTCTTATGGCCCGATTGCAGACTATTTATATCGGCCTTATATTGGCCCGATAAGCAAAATCCTCGAACTACAACAAAAAGACGTAATGTAGACTACTTAGTACTGGCCCGATGTACATTTGCCTCTTATGGCCTATTATTGGCCCGATAAACGAAATCCTTTATGCCATAGTTCCGTTATTTGCCGGTATCGGCCCGGACTTTCGATGTTTGCTGGGTGTCTTCTTGTGGCCTCACGCTATTTTCTTTTCCCGAGGTTCCCTAGATTAATTTAAGGTAGATTTCCCCTAATATAGCATTGTAGGGTAGGGCAAGGCGTTTAAACTATATCAGATTTTAAAAAAAATAAAGTAAAGAAATAAAATTGAAAGATATGCAGTAACTTTTATATTCTCTTCTATTATTTGTCGCTAAAAAGGTTAAATTATTGATAGATAGCGAGATATATAAGAAAGGGATCATCTATGCAATGGTCCGTTATCGTACACCTGACACCCACGTTGGATGTAAACAAGAGAGCATGTGACTTTTCCTAATGTCCTCCATCTCTCTCTCTCTCTCTCTCTCTCTCTCTCTCTCTCTCTCTCTCTCTCTCTTTGTTTTTATGATATATCTATCTATAGAGAGAGAGAGAGAGAGAGAGAGAGAGAGAGAGAGAGAGAGAGAGAGAGAGAGAGAGAGAGAGAGAATTTCAATACCAGATTACGTCAAAGATAAATATTTCAATCTATTTTCACTACTCTCTCTCTCTCTCTCTCTCTCTCTCTCTCTCTCTCTCTCTCTCTGTATACTTCGTTTTATCATATAGATATAGAGAGAGAGAGAGAGAGAGAGAGAGAGAGAGAGAGAGAATTTCAATACCAGATTACGTCAAAGATAAATATTTCAAGCTATTTTCACTACTCTCTCTCTCTCTCTCTCTCTCTCTCTAAGTTTAGGCTACAACGTCAACAGTTAGATAAATGAATAGATAGATAAATAGATAGATAGATAGATAAATAGATAGATAAATAGATAGATAAATACATCGATAGATAAATAGATAGATAAATAGATAGATAAATAAATAGATAGATAAAGAGATAGATAGATAAATATATAAATAGATAAATAGATAGATAAATAGATAGATAAATAGATAGATAGATAAATAGATAGATAGATAGATAGATAGATAGATAGATAGATAGATAGATAGATAGATAAATAGATAGATAAATAGATAGATAAATAGATAGATAAATAAATATATAGATAAATATATAGATAAATATATAGATAAATAGATAGATAGATAAATATAGATAAATAGATAGATAAATAAATAGATATATAAATAGATAGATAAATAGATAGATAAATAGATAGATAGATAAATAAATAGATAAAAATATAGATAAATAGATACATAGATAAATAAATAGATAAATAGATAGATAAATAGATAGATAAATAGATAGATAAATAAATAGATAGATAAACAGATAAATAAATAAATAGATAAATAGATAGATAAATAGATAGATAAATAGATAGTTAGATAAATAGATAGATAAATAAATAGATAGATAAATAGATAGCCAAATAAATATAGATAAATAGATACATAAATAGATAGATAAATAAATAGATAGGTAAAGAGATAGATAGATAAATAGATAGATAAATAAATAGATAGATAAATAGATAGATAAATAAATAGATAGATAAATAGATAGATAAATAGATAGATAAATAAATAGATAGATAAATAGATAGATAAATAAATAGATATATAAATAGATAAATAAATAGATAGATAAATAGATAGATAGATAAATAGATAGATAAATAGGTAGATAGATAAATAGATAGATAAATAAATAGATAGATAAATATATAGATAAATAGATAGATAAATAAATAGATGGATAAATAGATATAGATAAATAGATAGATAGATAAATATATACATAAATAGATTGATAAATAGATAGATAAATAGATAGATAGATAATTATGTAGATAAATAGATAGATAAATAGATAGATAAATAGATAGATAAATAGATAGATAGATAAATAGATAGATAAATACATAAATAAATAAATAGATAGATAAATAGATAGATAAATAAATAGATAGATAAATAGATAGATAAATAGAGAGATAAATAGATAGATAAATAGATAGATAAATAAATATATAGATAAATATAGATAAATAGATAGATAAAAAGATAGATAGATAAATATATAGATAAATAGATAGATAAATAAATAGATAGATAAATAGATAGATAAATAAATAGATAAATAGATAGATAAACAGATAGATAAATAGATAGAGAAATAAATAGATAGATAAATAGATAGATGAATAAATAGATACATAATTTTTTTTATTTTTTTTTTTATTTTTATTTTTTTACGTCGCTGCCTGTTGCGCCGGTAGGCATCTTCCTGGTGGGTCCTGATGGTCGGCCCAAGGCTTCTTCCAGGTGGGGCCTGATGGTCGGCCCAAGGCTTCTTCCAGGTGGGGCCTGATGGTCGGCCCAAGGCTTCTTCCTGGTGGGGCCTGATGGTCGGCCCAGCCCGTTCTGGCGCAGGCGAGTGTTTATAGTGGCGCCATCTTGCATTGGCTCATGCTGCCCCCCGGAACTCGTTCTTGATTCGCTTGGACGGCTTCCTCTAGAGTCCGGGTTGATGGGTGGTCTTCAGGACAGCATGTGGGTAGTTTTAAGCCACTCGGCGGTGACTGAAAAATCCGAGTATTCGAACCTGCGTCGTCCATCACGCGGTGAATGTGGGCCCAGTACGCTACCATTTCGGCCACCACCTACCCTTAATATATATATATATATATATATATATATATATATATATATATATATATATATATATATATATATATATATATATATATATATATAAATGGATAGATAAATAAATAGATAGATAAATAGATAGATAAATATTGATAAAGAGATAGATAAATAGATAGATAAATAAATAGATAGATAAATAAATAGATAGATAAATATATAGATAAATATACCGATAAATAGATAGATAAATATATAGATATATAAAGAGATAGATAAATATATAGATAAATAGATAGATAAATAAATAGATAGATAAATAGATAGATAAATAAATAGATAAATAGATAGATAAATAGATAGATAAATAGATAGATAGATAAATAGATAGATAAATATGTAGATAAATAGATAGATAAATAGATAGACAAATAAAAAAATGATAAATAGATAGATAAATATATAGATAAATATATAGATAAATAGATAGATAAATAGATAAATAAATAGATAGATAAATAGATAGATAGATAAATGGAGAGATAAATATATAGATAAATAGATAGATAAACATAGATAAATAAATAGATAGATAAATATATAGGTAAATAGATAGATAAATAGATAGATAAATAGATAGATATATAAATATATAGATAATTATATATATAAATATAGATAAATAGATAGATAAATTGACAGATAGATAAATAGATAGATAAATATACAGATAAATAGATAGATAAATAAATAGATAAATAGATAGATAGATAAATATATTGATAAATAAATAGATAGATAAATAGATTGATAAATAGATAGATAAATAGATAGATACACACACAGCTTTTCTTCGTAGGATTTGTTGCGCAAGGAAGGGATCATTTTTGTTGCCCAACGCTGAACACCTTCTAATTTAGCAATGTCCTTAGCATGGTGGGGAGACCAAAACTGTAGAGCGAGAGAGAGAGAGAGAGAGAGAGAGAGAGAGAGAGAGAGAGAGAGAGAGAGAGAGAGAGAGACCAATGACTGCCCTCACTCCGACACCGGACTTAATGTACGGTATGCGGACGACGTGTTTCAAGCAGTGCCCTACCTCGGACGCTCTCGTGAGATGCTCAATGCACGTACGGTTAGGGAGATCACCAGGATTGGAGCCTACGAGAAGGCGTGGCGAATACGTACAAACGTGGCAAAGGTCACCGTCATTCCTTTATGACACTGACCCCCGCCCCGCTCATAGTCGATGACGAGGTCATCGATTTTCGCCCGCAGGGAAGACTCCTCGGTCTTAAGATCTCAAAACGTGGGCTCACTCCCCACTTCACCGAGAGAGTGGCGAAAGCGAGGGTGGCGCTGAACACGTTGTGTACCGATTCCGGGATCTCGAACCCGGAATCAAGCTCCATCTCGTCAAGGCCCTGGTGATCCCTGTTCTCACCTAACCCCCCATCCCCATCCACGGGCTGAGTGCCACAGCCCTCAGCCGGCTCCAGAAAGTGCAAAACGCCGCGCTAAGGTTCGTGTTCAACACCAGGTGGGAGGAGTTCAGAACGTCGCGATCGCTGCACGAACTGGCTGCTGTCCCTGCAATCAACGTCCGGCTATCTCAGATGGCCACGGCTGTCTGGGATAGTCTGGAGGTCGGGGGCGGGCCACAGTTTCAAGAACTGATGCGCCTCCACCAGGAAGCCCCTGAGAGGAACCACGGATGGTTCCCGCGGAGCCTCTGGGCACTACAATTAGACCCTGATCCTGACCGTCGCTACCGCTGACGCTCCCCGTACACATCCGCGGGCACGTGCATAATCGTCTGCCTGAGAGTGTGTGCGTGTGTGTGTGTGTGTGTGTGTGTGTGTGCGTGTGTGTGTGTGTGTGTGTGTGTGAGGGGGGGGGGGGTGCGTTTGTACTGTATTGTATCTCATTTGTATGTTTCCACTGTTTTGAGTAAATGTCGTACTTTAGCGATTCTATGTATGTCTGTACATGTATATGTATGTATGTATGTATGTGTCCATCTGCATCTGCATTTGTGTTTGTATCTTGATTTAAATCTGCACAGAATTTGTATCTTTTTTATTGTTCTGCGGCCGTATGTTTGCAACGAATGTGTACCTGTATCTCTAAGTGTGTGTGGCCTCTGTGTGAAGCTGCTATTTTCATTATACGACTTGTACATGTTCGTAGTATCATAGTATGTATCTCTGCAAATGTGTTTGTAGGTTTATAATTATGTGTTTGCGTTATATTCTTGTGTATGCTCTTGTCTAGTAATCTCTGTATGTATTATGATGTTTCTGCACTCA